>NW_019272069.1:361935-443664 GCF_002738345.1 Cucurbita maxima
GTTTTTTTTTTTTTTTTTTTTTTTTTGGTACAGTGCTGATAAAGGCAATCTTGGTGTGCCTCAGTTACCTGGCCAAGGTTGTTCATTTCACAGTTTTCGTACGAATACCTACAAGCTCAGTTTTACTGAAACTCCATCAGGGATAAAGGTTTCTATAGCCTTCTCTCTTTTGTTCTTTTCTATATTTGACATTTTATTTTCATGCATGTCTACTTGAATCGCTAAGTTAAGTTTCTTGATATATGGCATGAGCAGAGCATGGATTATTGAGATTTAATGAAACCAATATTTGGGTCATTGATTTGCTTATTTATTGCTATTATCATTGTTATTTGACAAGGTAGATGGGGGTTTTTAAGGTTTGGGCTCTTTCTTCTTTGAACTTGTTGTGTCACATGGATTACTTAAGTTCTGATTCATAGCCTCATGAAATGTTTTTGTTTTCTTTCTTGTTCTTATGAACTTCAGTTTTCTTGGTGATGATTAGTACTTGTTTTATTCCTGAAGAGTTAAGGTTGGACTTTTGGAAGAAGCCCTGTGAAGCTGCTATTTTAAAATTGTTTCTGTTTTGAAAGATAATTAACCGGAGGTGCAAAAATGGGATTCTTGCCATTAACTATAGGGTCACTATGCTTGAGATTGATAAATTAGCTTGAAGTTCAATTTTGTGTGCATGATGGATTATTTCCTTGTTTTCAGATTATCCTTGTTACCCATCCTAGAACCGGTGATCTGAGGGACTCACTGAAGTACATCTACAACTTGTATGTTGAATATGTTGTGAAAAATCCTCTCTACAGTCCGGGAACCCCAATCAGGTAAATTGATAGCTTTGGTCGTGCATATGTTCCATATACCAACTGTATTAATTTAATCAAAGAAACACAGTTCGAAGCCGTACAGAATAAAATCAATATCTTTGATGAATTTGAATTTGTAATGCATGCATCCAGTGGTTACAGTTTAAATGAGATCAAACGATGTCCGGCATAAGGGAGTTTATTATTGGTTCTTAACCTTAACTATAACTACTTTAAGTCTGTCTTAGGGGCCTTTTCTGGGATCTTTTAGGCTTTACTAGATTCTCCCTTTAGACTAATTACCACTTTAGTTCCTGGGCTTCAGCTTGGTTTTAATTTGGTTACTGTGATCTAAAAGAATCACGTAGTTCCTATGATTTGGTTAAATATCTCAAAAATTCTGTGTGATTACCACATATGGTGGTAGTTTTCCGACTTCCCATGCTTCTTTATTTTTCATTTTTTTGAAATTTAATATTTTTTTCCTTTTTCTTTTTAATGTGGATAAGGGAGACAATAAGTTTTCTTTAAGCTTAAAGCATGGTTAAAGATTCCATTGGCTAACCATATTAAAGTTTGAATTGGGTGAAAAAAATATAAGAAATTGGGTGAGTGTTCAGCTAAAGACAAAACAATATTGTGTATCAAAGGGGTCGATTTTGGACTTGGGTTTCTTTTAAAGTGGGTGATTTATGTCGAAAGTTCGGCTGCAAAACTTGCTTTCCTTTATTTCTGAACTCACTCAACTCAAACCATAATTCAATCAACAATTTAACCTTTAGATATACTACAATGAATGGTAGCACATAGCCCTTATTTTTCACTTCCGATGAAAAATAGTTTTGTTAGAAAATTATTAGCACCTAATTAGGGTAGATACATTTAAAGGAGGTTGAACTGAGCTATAGGGACTAAAATGTTAATTTAACCCTTCTTTTACCAAAAAGTTGTACATTAGAGAATATTCCTGAAGTTTTCCTGTTTACTCTTTTTAGCAAAAGATTTGAAATGTTTTTATATCTTATCTACGGACTTAACCCACCCTCTCATCTCAATCAGTCCATACTTGCTATAATATTGTTTTTATGATGAAAATAAAGTTAATCTTGTTTGTCCACGCAATGTGGTTTCGGCTCTCCCTTGAGGCCTTGATTAATCATTTGATTTTGCTTTATGCAGGTGTGAGCTATTCAGTACAAGTCTTGACCAATATGTAAGGACTATATTATAGAAATCTAAGGTAGTGACTGCTTTGCCGTTTTAGTGTCATTTAAGTCGTATGCTTTGTCTCTTGTTGATGATTGAATGCATTTCACTGAACAATGGTGCAGTTACAGGCGATTAAAATGCCTACCTGGGATTTTCTCTTTGTATTCCATCGCTTGGAATGAGTGTACCGGTATAAATTCTTCTAGTGTACTTTTTTCCGTTATTTTATTTCCCTGCATTTTGTGGTAACTTCTCTGTGATAGTGGTGGAAGAAAAAAAGACTGTAGTACAAACGTTTGCTGCCCATGTATGATTTGTAGTAGTGCATTTGTATTTCTTTTTTCGTTTACATTCGTACCATACATTAGGTACAAAAAATGTGAAAGGTCTTAAACGGGAAAGTATTATGTTCAATTACCTTCTTAACCTCTCCCCACCCTTTCATTGTCTCTTCATCAATTTCTTTGGTATTTGTTTCAACCCTAGGATGCACCACCCTTGAAAATGTAGGAAGATTGTCGTACTATAACTCTTCCTCGGACCCCAATGAACCCAAATTCTTGGGAATGGATCTTGGTACTCTTAAGGTTGATAGCCCTCGCTTTGGTTTCAGATGTCGAGGCAATTAAGTTCTTGTTGCTTGGCACGAGCGATCGTGATTGTTTCTTCCCAATATTGCTATTTAGCTATTTCTCAACTCTGTTTGGAGGCTTTTTTATTTACCTACCATTCGCCCATGGTTATACCTTACTTCCCAAGGTGGAAGGACAAAATTATCATGGAATCTGGTTGGACGAATTTCAAATGGCCTTCACAGGATCTTAAATCTTTCCATTGTTTTGAGTATTTGTAACCCAAGTCCAGTTTCGGGTTCCCTGTGCCCTGTGCCCTGTGGTCGGTCTATTTATAACCCAAGTCCAGAACAACTAAATGCACACACATATATGCATTTGGATTGGTCGTCCTTGTTCAATCCAATTGAAACCAACCTGTGAATAGTTTGTTACTTATACAAATTCATAAGTTTTTTTCTTCTTTGTTGGAAAATTTGAGAATGAGACATTTAAGAATGGACAAGTAAACGCTAGAGACCAAAACTAGACATTGACAATGAATCAAATGTGAGGTGTGGTTTATGGCGTAAGAGGCATTAAATGTTCCCTTGGAAGAACTAATGAGAAGTAGAAATTATGAGAGAAAGTGAAATTATCTTGTGTGTTATTGTTTTTGGCACTGATAGTGGTGATCTTAAATAAAACATTACAGCTAAGAATCAAACTTTTTTAGACGCCAAAATTTAGCCAAGAAAGATCTATCTTGACATTCATGTGCTTTAACAATAATTGTAATTTGCATAAATAAGTGACCTGCACAATGGAGAAAAGTTGTGCATCGGTTTGGCGCTTTACATCTGCTTCAATGCTTATGTATCGTAATATACCAATGATTTTTTATAATCTTGAACGAGCTAAGATTAGATCTCGATTGTGTTCACTTTGATCTTTGACCTTATGTTACCTCACTAGTTAATAAATCTTCTGTCTTCTTTTGTTAACTCACCAATGAAGTAAAGTTTCTAACATCTTAATTGATGAAATTTTATTGGATGGCTAAAAAACATTTACAAGTAATTATTAGTTTTTTTTTATTTTTATTTTTGTTAAATTCAAAATATTTGAAATAGAAATACAAACCTCTAATTTTAAAAACGTCTAATTTTAAAATATCAATTAGAAAATATAATCGATATGTCATTTTCTCTCAAATTTTATCAATTTCTTATCATATATCAATTTCATAAATTATTGAATGAAATTTTATCAACTTCTTATCTTATATCAATTTCATAAATTATTGAATGCAAATGAACCGAAGTGATATTTAAGGATAATTAGAAGTGAACTATGATCTGAAAATCCGATAACCTTTAAGTTACCAAGCCCAAACTAAAAAAGTTGGGTTGGGTTATATGTATATTTTCTCAATTCGAGCTAGATTAAAATTTTGAAAAATCGAAATTCAGGTTGATTGATGAGTTAGACATTTTTTTTTATCGAGTCAACCTAACTAACTCGAAAATAAGGTTAGATTTGACGTAACCTAATCCAATTATGTAAATTAAGAATATCTCGACATTCATATAAATATATATATATATAAAACAGTGGTTGGAGTTTGCATGAGACAAAATCCCAACACAGACAAATTTCAGAATCAGATATCTTTTAAAATTCCTTTTGATAAATAATTATGAGCCTTTTACATATTCCCAACTCCCAAACCCCATTTGTATTGTTCATCATCACTTTCATCACCCAACAATTTCTCTTCTTTTTCACTGTTCTTCCTCTTCTGGGTTTCTCTCAGATTTTATTATTTTGAAGCTCTTTGCTTCCAAATCAATGGCGGAAAATAGAATCGAACAAGAACATAATACTCTAAAATACCTTTCTCAGACGTCCATAGCCAACACAGGTTTCTCTGACCACAAAAACATAATTCAAAAAAATCAATGGCCTAATTATAAGTTTAAAAGAGGTTTCTTTCTTTGTTTTTACCTGTGGAAGCATTCAAGGATCTTTTACAGTGTAAAATGGCGCTTTCAATCCCGTCGTGTAGCTGTAATAACGAATCATCCCTCCGGTTCGGTGGAGGAGCCACCGCCACTGCCGCCGCCAATCTGCTAGCCGCCGAGGCCGATTTGCTCCTACCCAGATGCTTACAGACCAACCTAATCCCTGTCGGAAGACCATTCTCGAGCTTCTCCCTCACCGGAGAATCCACAGCTGCGGACGACAACTCGCCGCCGCTGTCGGTGGGTTTCTTCAGAAGCTTAGGCTTTATCAGCTTTAGATATTTCTGCACCGCCTCCTTCGAGAACCGCCACGCCGGAGATGGAGCCGGAACCCCATATGGGTCCGGTGGAAAAATGCCTCTGATTCTTCTT
The DNA here is from genome assembly GCF_002738345.1 of Cucurbita maxima. Lineage (NCBI taxonomy): Eukaryota > Viridiplantae > Streptophyta > Magnoliopsida > Cucurbitales > Cucurbitaceae > Cucurbita > Cucurbita maxima. Next base: position 366,892 of record NW_019272069.1, read on the forward strand.
GTGCTGTTGTCTCTGGTAAATTTCGAGCTTAGAATTCGGGTTTCTTCTTGTTCTGGGCCAGCGGGTGCTCTGTTCTTGGCCATTGATCTCTGTTTCTTGAAGATGAAATCAGTGAATTTGGGAGCTGATTTGAGAAATTGAATCGGAGATTGGGGCTTCGAAGTGGGCTCGATTGGAAGAATCTTCCGTTTCGAAATGGAATCGGAACAGAGGTTCATGTGTTCGCCTAATTTGGTCGGAATTTGAGGCCTCTGTTCTGGGCCTTGAATTTTGCCGGCGGAAACAGAGAGAAGCTCGAGATCGAAGAACGAATCTTCTTCTTCTTCTTCTTCTTCTTCGTCTTGTTCTTGTTTTGGAAGTCCATCGGCGCCGGAAAATTTGAAGAACTTGAGATAGGCGACGGAATCCATAGTGAGATGAGATAGGAAATGCAGAGAAAAATGATGGGTTTTATAGAGAGAGAGAGAGAGAGAGATGATGTAAGCTTCTTCTTGTTTTTAAAATTTTTGGAAACTTGATAATGATATGTAATATGGTATCTTTGAATTTGGGAATTGTAATTTGGTGTTCTTAGAAATTATGTCAAATTTCTAAAAGCTTTAACAAACTTTTAAATTCACCAAAATAACACTTTTTAACCCAGATGGTAATTTGGTTTTTTTTTTTTTTATAGAGACAATTGTGTTCGTATACCAACACTAGTTATTGGAACGTAGCATTGCTCTAAGTAAAATACACTTACTTATCAAGTTCTTGTGATTGAGTCACTGAAAAAATATTTACATTTTATATTCTAGATTGCTCTTTGAATGTAGTCTCAATTTTTTCACGTACCTCTATTTTATTTGGATATTATATAGATTATAACAACTAAACTCAACAACATGTACCTCTCTCTTTCGATCGATCAAGTAAAAATACCACTTTGAGTGTAAGCTCTCATGACTTTCCTCTAATTCCTCAGAAAGCTTCACACTAATAGAGATAGTATTCATTGATTATAAACCCATGATCATTCTCTCAATTAGTCGATGTTGAACTTTCATCAACACCTCTCTTTAATCGAGCTAAAAGTCTCACACCAATGGAAATAGTATTCTTTGATTATAAAACCATGATTATTTCCTAAATGAGCAACATGGACTTCACTTTGATCAATCTATCAAGAAATAAGCATATTATACCATTATTCATTCTAATTTTCTCTTTCAAATGCCTTTTATTAGGTTCATATTTCACTCTATACTATTTCCTTCTTTGTTAGTAGTGATCCATGTATGTATACATTTCTATTCCTTTTAACGAATATGGATATAATTATAAGACTAGAACAAGACTATTTTAACTTGAAGTTCGATCGTGTGATCTAATCACAATATGATACCTCAATATAGTGGTTAAATTTTGAGGATTATTCTTAGAAAAAGTTTTAAAAAATCTTTTTATCCCAAGTGGGTTTGGTTGTTGGGGGTATGTCTCATTTTCTTGTCTCTTTTTGAAAATATTCTCACAAATTGGTAGGCTTTTTGGCACCATTTTTATCATTTCTTGCAAGAAACTTTTAGGTTAGTGGGGTTTGTATGTTTTTAGTGATTAATTGTGTGCTTAACCCTTTGAGTCATTGCTTTTAAAGTGCTTATCAACATTACCTTGGAAATGGCCTTTACTTTAGGTTTCCTATGAAAACCTTAGTCAAATTCCTTAATCATACACGATTTTGTGTATGCTACCTAATGCTTTTTCACTAAACTTAAAAAGCTATTAATCACGAATTAAAATTCATTTTAATCAAATAAAGCAAGGATTAATATTTTGGATGGAATCTAAGAGCATGCGCAACTTGTCTCTTTTCGAGGGATGTTTGTTCAATTTGGTGGGAATTTTGGGTACCCATTACTTAAAACATGTCAATTTCTTTGTCGGGTTGATAGCAAATTAATATGAGATTCATATTCAAATGAGTGTCCTTTTTTCTCCTTAAGGTTACAGGTGTTTATGGGTTAGGTTTAGTCCGGTTTTGAATCCATTTGTTTAGATGGTAAATTTTTTTACTCAAATAACCCTTATTAAAAAATGAACAGAACTCAACCTAATTCAGTTTGTTGAGTTGTTTATTCACAGTTTTGTAGCTCTGACAAAATTACCTATCAAATAGTTAAAATTATTTGTAAGAATTACCGGAGAATAATTAAATAAAAATATGTATATATAATTGTATCATAAACAAAAATGTATATTTTAAAATTAACTATGAATTCATGTTGTTTTGATTAAACCCAATCTATCGCCCCCGTTCTCATTTTGTGGAAGTCCTCGCTAGAGGAAAGAAATTTTTAGAAGAATTCATAAACTGAGTTAATCCTTAATGTTTTTATTTAATTAAACTCAACAAAATAAGTTCATAATTCAATCCGGACTATATGAATTGAGTTGTATTGATCAAAATTTTCAGATTATTAAATAAAACTAAGGTTCAAATTCTTATGCCCATATTTATAAAAGTTATATTGTTTATTTAATTGGTAGAAAAAAAAATTGATATTTAAAGAGAGGCATAATCATTGATTAAAAGATTGGTTGTGGATTGGGAGTTTGTTTGTAATAATGATGGATAACTAAAAAGCACTCCATGTTTGTATTCATAAGGTATAATACTCTCATAAAACAAAGACTAATGATAAGTAATTTAAATCATGATTAAAAGGTAGACTTAAAAAAAAGTAATCCATAACCCAAAACTAATTTAAATATTATTATTTGAATGACGACGGGTCTTCGATACTGTTGTGCGCCGAAAGCGGAACAAGTGTACTCACAACACCAAAATCACTCAAGACATACAATATTGCACTCAAAAGCTTGATTTTTCAACGGCATAAATAATGACATTATATAGCCTTCTGCTAAACCTAAAGATAAACTAACAAGCCTAAAAATATTAGCAAGACCTTGAGAATAGGTCTTGGTCCTAGAGAATAGGGCTTATGACAGTGTTTAACAATCTCCACCTTGTCATAAGATCTCCAAGTTGATAGTGAATTTGGTTGCTACCACGTCAACACACTACTCCTTCCTTCCGACGTTGATGAGATTCAAACAATGGCAGAACTTTTCACGAGCGATCACCTTTGTCAACATATCAGCAGGGTTATCAGCAGTTCCAATTTTTAGTAAACGAATATCCCCTTTGCTAATAATTTCTCGAATAAAGTGAAAACGGACATCAATGTGTTTTGTACGAGCATGATGGACTTGATTTTTGACAAGCAAATAGCGCTCTGGCTATCACAAAATACATCTATATGTCCCTGCAAAATACCCAAGTCATTGATCAAACCATGCATCCAAATAGCTTCTTTAAAAGCTTCCGTTACTGCCATATACTCTGCTTCAGTGGTAGACAATGCAACAGTAGACTGCAATATTGAAAGCCAACAAACAGGTCCACCAGCCATAGTAAATAAATATCCCGTAGTAGATCGTCGCTTATCCAAATCACCAGCATAATCAGAATCCACAAAACCAGCTACACGATTGTCAAGATTAAACATTTCTTGTTTTGAAACTTAATACCAACATCAATAGTGCCAAGAATGTACCTAAGAATCCATTTTACAGCCTGCCAATGCTCTTTACCAGGATTATGCATATAACGACTCACCATGCTTACTGCGTGTGAAATATCAGGTCGAGTACACACCATAGCATACATCAACGCACCAACAGCATTTGTATAAGGAATGTTCTCCATATACCTTTTGTCATCGTCAGAACTTGGACACATGGAAGCACTAAGCTTGAAATGAGGAGCAAATGGAGTACTAACGGGTTTGGTTGAATCATTCAAACTAAATCTTGACAATACCTTGCGTAGATATTGAGACTGAGTCAACCAGACTGTACCTTTTTTCCGATCTCGCTCTATCTCCATTCCAAGTATTTTCTTTGCATTGCCTAAGTCTTTCATTTCAAATGTTTTAGAAAGCTCATCTTTGAGTTTATCAATCTCCACCTGTCTCTTTGAAGCAATTAACATATCATCAACATATAAGAGCAAGTAAATAAACGATCCATCATCGAGACATCGATAATACACACAATGGTCAAATTGACTATGAGTATACATATGCTCTACCATGAAATGATCAAACCTTTTATACCATTGGCGAGGGGATTGCTTCAGCCCATACAAAGATTTCTTCAATCTGCATACTAAATGTTGTTGTCCAACTACTCGGAAACCAACTGGTTGCGCCATATATATTTCTTCTTCCAAATCTCCATGCAAAAAGACAGTTTTTACATCGAGTTGTGCAAGCTCAAGATTAAATTGAGCAACCAAAGCTAACAATATTCGAATCGAAGAATGTTTCACCACAGGTGAGAAAATTTCATTGTAATCAATACCTTCTTTTTGTGCGTAGCCTTTAGCCACAAGTCGAGCTTTATAACGTATACCAAAAGGGTCTTTCTTTTTTGCAAAAACCCATTTACAACCAATTTCCTTCTTACCTTTTGGAAGCTGTACCAAATCCCAAGTTTGATTTATCTCCAATGATGCTATCTCCTGATTCACAGCCTCTTGCCAGTGTAAGCTATCCGGGCTCTGAATAGCATCTTTGTAACTGTTAGGAACTCCATCAATCAAAGAGAAAGCATATGCTATCGTATCATCAAACCTTGCAGGTTTTCGAATTACCCTTCGTGGTCTATTCTTGGCGATTGACTCAGGTTCCTCCACTCTTTCATTTACAAGGCTTTGCTCTTCAAGACTTTGCTCTTTCTGTTCTAAGACATCAAAGTTATTATTTACCTGATAAAGTACCTTTAAGCGCAAAAAAAAAAAGCATTGAAGCAGGTGGAGAAGGTGGTGTTCTCTCCTGATGTGGTTGCTCCTACTAAAGAACCTATTGTTCATTGTAGTCAATGCCTTCTTTTTGTGCGTAGCCTTTAGCCACAAGTCGAGCTTTATAACCTATACCAAAAGGGTCTTTCTTTTTTGCAAAAACCCATTTACAACCAATTTCCTTCTTATCTTTTGGAAGCTGTACCAAATCCCAAGTTTGATTTATCTCCAATGATGCTATCTCCTGATTCACAGCCTCTTGCCAGTGTAAGCTATCCGGGCTCTAAATAGCATCTTTGTAACTGTTAGGAACTCCATCAATCAAAGAGAAAGCATATGCTATCGTATCATCAAACCTTGCAGGTTTTCGAATTACCCTTCGTGGTCTATTCTTGGCGATTGACTCAGGTTCCTCCACTCTTTCATTTACAAGGCTTTGCTCCTCAAGACTTTGCTCTTTCTGTTCTAAGACATCAAAGTTATTATTTACCTGATCAATAGGTTCTTCAGTAGGAGCAACCACATCAGGAGAGAACACCACCTTCTCCACCTGCTTCAATGTCTCGTCATTAATTTCAATTTTCTGCAAAAACATTCCAGACTCATCGAATGTCACATCTCGACTATTAACAATCTTACTTGTTTCTGGACACCATAACCTATAGCCCTTCACACCTTTGCTAAAGCCCATAAACTTGGCTTTTTTTTGCTCTAGGATCCAGCTTTGAGTCTGTCACATGATAATAAGCAGGACACCCAAACACATGCAATTTATCATAATCACTAACAGGACTACCTGACCATACCTCAAGCGGAGTTCTCCCACTATTTCCAGAAATAGGTAAACGATTCACCAAGTGAACTGCATAACTGAGAGCCTCAGCCCAAAATGCTTTACTCAATCCTGCTTGAGACAATATGCATCGAACCTTCTCTGTTAATGTCTGGTTCATTCTCTCAGCAACTCCATTTTGTTGTGGCTTACCAGGAACAGTGAAGTGTCGAACGATCCCTTCATCTCGGCATACTTTAAGGAATGGATCATAAGTATATTCTCCCCCGTTGTCTGATCTCAGCCTTTTGATTTTCCTGTCCGTCTGATTCTCTAACATTTTCTTCCACTCTAGGAAGATTTGGAGAACCTCGTTTTTGTGCCTCATGGGATACATCCAAACTCTCTTCGAGTAGTCATCAATAAAGGTGACGAACCACCTCTTTCCTCCCAATGAGACATTCTTTGTGGGACCCCATACATCAGTGTGAACATAATCCAAAATGCCCTTTGTTTGGTGTATAGCTGTACCAAACTTCACATTTTTTTGTTTACCAAATATACAATGTTCACAGAAATCAATTCTTCCAGTGGTGGCACCCTTAAGGACTCCTTGGTTCACCAGTGTCTGAAGCGCCTTCTCACCAGCATGCCCGAGTCGCATGTGCCATAATTTCGATAAGTCTTGTTCTTTCGAACTTGCCACAGCAGCATGCCCAATTATTGTGGTTCCGTTGAGGTAGTATATGCTACCTCTTCTAGTTCCTGTAATTGCCACCAAAGCTCCACGAGCTACTTTCAAATTCCCTCCTTCCAAAATGATGCGATAACCACTCGCATCCAAAACGCCAAGTGAAATCAAATTTTTCTTCAAGTCAGGGACATACCTCACCTCTTTGAGTTTTCGTATAACCCCATCAAACATCTTGATTTGTACTGAGCCGATTCCCATTATCTTGCAAGTACTATCATTGCCCATATAGACAACTCCACCATTGAACTTTTTGAAGTCCAAAAACATCTCTTTGTTGGGACACATATGATAGGAGCACCCAGAATCAAGAAATTCACTGGTTTGGCTGACTGATAGGGAGATTGTCAAGGCATCATCTGTATCAGTGTCGTCATCTCTAACCACATTGGACTTCGACCCCTTCTCTTTTAAGATCGAACAATCTTTTTTCCAATGGCCTTTCTGTCGACAATATGCACACTCATTTTTATCAAGTTTTCTCCAATTGTCAGATCTACCTCTCGAGTTTAATCGAGACTCTCCACATTCGTTCTTTTTCCAATTAGAAGTCCTTCCATGAGCAGTGAGAACATTTGAGCTAGAGCTTTGATACGTCTCATTTTTCTTTTTTCGCATCTCATTGTTTATTAAGGCATTTGAAACATCTTCAAAATCAATATTAGTGATTCCATGTAGTAGGGTCGTTACTAAAAACTCGTAGGTTTCCGGCAAAGAGTTTAATAACAACAACGCCTTGTCCTCGTCATCAATCTTAACATCAAGATTGAGAAAATCAGTGATGATTTTGTTAAAATCATCCAAATGCTCAGCCATTGAGATGCCTTCCTTGTAGTCAAAACGGAAGAGTTTCTTCTTCAAATAGAGTTTATTTTCCACACTCTTCTTCATATATTTCGCTTCAAGTTTGTCCCATAATTCTTTCGCCATGGTAACCTTCATAAATGGTTATTTCTGATCCTTGCCAAGACAGGATCGAATAATTCCACAGGATTATCGATTTAATTTCGTCCATTCTGCTTCTGTCATGTCTTCAGGCATTTCCTCTTGGAGAGAAACATCGAGGTCTTGCATGACCAGCAAATCGCTAACTTCGCCTCACCAAACACCAAAATTATTGGTTCCATCAAATTTCTCTACTTCGAGATTGGAACTCCACACTCTCGATCCACGTTGTGATGGTTCTGCCATGTGCAATAATTAATCTGGATGAAACTCAAAAACCACAATTCTTGAAAATTGAATTTCAAGAGAATAGACACGATTGTGAGCACGTCGATTGGTCGATGAGGCCCAAGCTTTCACAATACCCCAAAATACCACAACAAGGCTTTGATACCACTTGTTGTGCGCCGAAAGCGGAACAAGTGTACTCACAACACCAAAATCACTCAAGACATACAATATTGCACTCAAAAACTTGATTTTTCAACCGCATAAAGAATGACATTATATAGCCTTCTGCTAAACCTAAAGATAAACTAACAAGCCTAAAAATATTAGCAAGACCTTGAGAATAGGTCTTGGTCCTAGAGAATAGGGCTTATGACAGTATTTAACAGATACATCGAATCACGGATCGCCACTTGGACTCAAGAGTAAAAACCTTTCAATATTTATTGTTGTTTGAACATGAGACTAAAAGTTAAAAATTGTCTGATATACATTTCAAAATCGAAAATACTGCAAAACACATAACGAGAATCTGCGGAGTCACATCATAAGGTGTAACGCTTTTTAAAAAAAAAAACGGTCAGTCAGAGGGGCAAAAGGGTCAATTTGCTCTTTTGCCCATTATAGGGGTCTTGAGGATTCTCCACAGAATACCTGCAAAAGAGAAAAGTATGAGAAAGAAAGTTGAGAGAAAAACTTGAGAAGAAAAGTGAATCACCATAATCCTCGTCAGAGAATCACCAACGAAAATCATCCTCTACCGTGACTTGCACTCTGAAGCTTCTTCTTGGAGAGAAGAAAGATTCGTGTTGTTGAGGTTCCATCTTCCGTCAAGATTCGAGAGAAATCTGCAAGGTAAGATCTCGAACGAATCGCCAGAGTCCTCGTCGGAGAATCACCGACGAAAATCATCCTCTACTGAGACTTACAATCTGTAGCTTTTTCTTGGAGATTAGAAAAATTTGTGTTGTTGAGGTTCCATCTTTCGTCAAGATTCGAGAGAAATCCACAAGGTAAGATCTCGAACGAATCGCCAGAGTCCTCGTCGGAGAATCACCGACGAAAATCATCCTCTACTGAGACTTACAATCTGTAGCTTTTTCTTGGAGATTAGAAAAATTTGTGTTGTTGAGGTTTCCTCTACTGAGACTTACAATCTGTAGCTTTTTCTTGGAGATTAGAAAAATTTGTGTTGTTGAGGTTCCATCTTTCGTCAAGATTCGAGAGAAATCCACAAGGTAAGATCTCGAACGAATCGCCAGAGTCCTCGTCGGAGATCGTCAAGATTCGAGAGAAATCCACAAGGTAAGATCTCGAACGAATCGCCAGAGTCCTCGTCGGAGAGTTACCAACGAAAATCATCCTCTATCGAGACTTGCACTCTGGAGCTTCTTCTTGGAGAGAAGAAAGACTCATGTTGTTGAGGTTCCATCTTCCGTCAAGATTCGAGAGAAATCTGCAAGGTAAGATCTCAAACGTCACTCTCCACATCTGAGATCTTCGTTTGCAAATAGAGTGTTAAAGTTTACTATCTTCATCTAGGGAAGATTCGCCACTAATTTTGTGAGGAAATCGGACGAAATGTTGAGATCTGAGAATCTTTCCAAGAACGGTAAGAATGTTATCGGACCTCTTTCCGACACTCATAACTCGTCGTAGATTAAGTAAAAATCAAGGAAAAAATATTGGCATGTAGGTTGTAGTATGATCTAAAACTTTGTTGAAGAAGTCATTACGGTTTGGATTAAGAATCAAGAGATAGAAAAATGAGAAGTACGTCGGAAAATTAATCGGAAACCTCGTTTTTCTGCTAGGAGAGAGAATGCGATGGCGCGTCATGTGTCAATCGGAAAGAGGACCGCGTGCGCCAATAACCACCGGACACGCGTCAAATGCCGCATGGGGAGACACGACTCCAGCTTTCCAGCAACACGCGTCCGCGGCCATGCTACCCGACCCGCGTTCCTCGGCTGACCCGGTACCCGCGTGACAAAATGAACCGCGGCGACCCGCAGTCCACTCGAACCGAATCGACGACCCACGGCTGCAAAAAATCGTGTGCGTGTAACACTCGCACGTGGAACCTGCGAGTGAATTTTTCCCAACGCGTGGAAGCACGTGTAAGCCCGTTTTCGTCCCATTCGACTCTTGTTTTCCCTATTTTCCTCCTGAATCCAATCCTAACTCTATTTTTTATGAAATAGGATCTAATTGAGGAAAAATCAGTACTTTTTTATACGTTGATTGTGTGAAAACACTACGTTAAGGGCACACATTATCCAGGTAAGTCACCACACGGATCTTTAGGAAGAAATACTTGTAGGAGTCGCTTGGATATGCATGCATTCTAGTTTAATTACCTTAGGTAGTAGTTTTCCATGTTTGATTGTAGGTAATTGTTTGTTAAGATTATGGATGTTTTATGAGAAGTACTATGAGAATCGTCTGAGTGTTGCATTTATGTTTTAACTTCCGCTTTATATGTATATGTTTATTTCATGCTGAAAGGAGGATGGGAACTTGTGAGCTCTACGCTGGGAGTTGATGGATGTTATCGCCTCGTTGAGCATGTATGTTTACTTTGCATGAAATATGTATGATGATGTTGGATGATAGTTGTGTGCACACAAAATTAATTTTCATGACCCACATTTATGATTAAGTCTAGGGACTTGTAGTTAGAGCAACAAGACACTAAGTATAGACCTAACCTTTCCCCTAGGAGCATAAGAAACTACCACAGTACCGCTAGAGTACCATTAGGTTAACTGTGTGCGATTGGTGTCAATGCTTCATGGGAGACCAGGGGGTTTTTGATCCGGACTCATATGCTCTAAAGTCGTTTTAGCATGGGAAACGGGAGACCCACGTTGAAACCGACCATTTAGATGGATGGGAATTGGGGAGGTAGCCCTCCCCGAACAATGAGGGATTATCATGGGACTAGGGGGTTGCAGCTCACTTCCTAGATATGACACCAGGTAGTCTCAAAGCATGTCGAGGTAGCTACTCACAGAGTACCAGTCAAACACAGGTTGGCGTAAGGGAACTCTTAAAGTATAAATGATAAGACGAAGTACCAAAAAAGCCTCAAGGAGCTAAGACGTGAACTAGATGTTCTAGAGTCAAAGAAAAAGACCATGGAAGTTTGTCAAAATTAGGATGCGATAAGAGCCTACAAGTAGGTGGCTTACTAAGTATAATTTTATACTCATTCTTGCTATACCTTTCTTTTTTAGGTACGTAAGGCGTTGGGTCAAGAGAGGGCGCATTGAAAGATGTGGATTGTCACATAGGAAGCGTGTCCCGAGGCGTCAGTCCAGTCTTACCGATTAGTACATTTGTCCTTCATGTTTCTTTCTTTGTCTAAAACTAGTCACCTATGTTTTCTTTGTATTGAAACGCTCTTCTTACGAAATAGACGATTGATTTTTTTGAAATGATGTTTTCCTTTGAATTTTCTGTATATACACTACACGTCATAGTCTTAATAAGTCACGACTTGAGGAAAATTTTTGGGTCGTGACAAATTTGGTATCAGAGTACCAGGACATAGGCCTTGTAGACACTTAGGTTAGAGAGTCGTATCCTCTGTGACGCGCCCATCAATCACGTGCCGCTCGCGACCAGACAGTCTCACGAATTTGAATTGCGAAATCAAGAACTAAGTTGTTAAGTAGAGAATTTATCATGACTTTTTCTTGGGTTATAATTGCACATTTTCTAGAGGTTGAGCTTTGAATGAATGATAACCACAATTTTTCTATTGTGGTAGCTAAATGGCACCAAAAAGATGTGGACCCTATATCGGGCCTGGGCTTAGAAGAGGAAGAAGAAGAGTTGCTTCGGGCACTGATGTCCCGTCACCTAAGACGGAACAACTTGTACCTGAACCTCAAGAGGAGGTTGATGAAATGCCCCAATGATTCGAGTCTTATACCACGGGCACCAAGATCAAGAATGAGTCAAAAGAGAGCAATGACTCAAGACTTACCCAATGCAAACTCTACTGCTCCTTCTCCTAAGGCGGTCCCATCGGTGCCCACCAATAATGTAGAAGTTCCACCTAGCCAGCCAACAACTAACCTCACTACAGATGTACTACAGACATTTATGTTAACCTCTGTGAAAAATCAGGCTCAGATGACTTAGATGATGTAGACACTAGTCACTAACCAGGCTACAATGCAACAGACGACATTGCAAGGGACCAGAGACTCAGGGACCATGATTGTGGAGTCTCGCTATCTGAAAGACTTCCAGAGGCATAACCCGCCTTCCTTTGATGGTGGTAAAATAAATCCCGTCGCAGCAGAAACCTGGCTTGAGGCTATGGAACAGTCTTCTTTTACATGAACTGTCCGCTGAAATGTCAGATTCATTACAGAATTTATATGTTGAAGGGAGAGGCTCATTTTTGGTGGAAGGGTGCTAAAAAAACTATTGCACCGCTTGGAGAGTCTATTTCTTGGTGTCGGTTTAAAAATGTCTACCTCTGCAAATACTATCCAGTCACTACTAGGATGAAGTTGCAGGCAGCGTTCCATGAACTCAAGTAGGGTGACCAATCTGTGGAGGATTATGATTTGGAATTTAATAGATTGGGAAGATTCTCTCCTATATATCTCAGCACTGAAGAGCTTAAGGCTGAACGTTTTATCGCCGGCCTAAGGGAGAACATTAGAGGATATGTGGGATATCAGGCATCCACAGATTATACAGCAGCCCTCAAAATGGCTACCCTCATTGATGCGCCTCGTATTGACAAATTACAGTCAGGGTCAACCCAAAAATCCCACATAGCAGTTTAGGGGGAAAAGATAGACCAGAACTTGTTGACTTCTGGCTTGGGAGGAAAATGTCGTTGGAAAAACAAACCGGCCGAAGGAAAATTTCTTCGAAGAAAAAATAACAGAAAGTAAAAGGAGAGAGATTTGCTAAAGACTCGATGATCGATTTTCCATTCAATTGAATACTTTAAATAACAATTTTAATCCAAAAAATGGAAAGTAGTGAGCAAAAACTTGCGCCCAAAGTTGGCGAGCAAAAATTAAGCTCTTTCATTCAATGGGGAGCATTAATTCAGATTTTCAAAAGTAAAAAACCAACTAACGAAATCTAAGAAAACTATAGCTTTTATTTAACAGAACTATCCCAAGACTGGCAGACCACCCCGTGGTGGCACTGCCAATCGCGGAAGAGCCCCAACACAGAATAAGGACCCATGTTCTAAGTGTCAGCGCCCTCACCTAGGGGAATGTCGACAAGGAACTGATGTATGCTACAATTGTGGCCAAACAGGACACTTTGGAGCAAACTGTCCTCATAAGAGAGATCATAATACCAACGAACTTGCAATAAAGAATCAAAGGGGTCGAGGTGCCCAACAGTAGCAGGGGCGAGCTGTAGCCCATGCAACCACAGGCAGGCAAGACGACGCGTCTGACGTAGTTATTACAGGTACACTACCCGTCTTTGATCATTTGGCTTTTGTACTATTTGATTCGGGTTCTACACATTCGTTTGTGTCTGAGAAATTCGTTGACTTAAGGCACCCAGAAAAAGAACCCTTAAAGACCATTATATCAATGTCCACCCTTGCTCATGGCTATTAATGGCTACTCATAGAGTTAAGGGAGGTAGTGTGACAGTGTCGGGATGCGTCATAGAAGCTGCTTTAATAATATTAAGTATGCAAGACTTTGATGTTATTTTGGATATGGATTGGCTAGGCGAGAATCGCGCTCTAATAGATTGTGAAACTCGAATAGTTACTCTCGGACTCCCGACAGGGGATAATTTTACATATAAGGGAGCCACTTCCAAAAGAACCCTAAGCGTCATAACTGCTCTAAAGGCTAGAAAGATGATCGGCAGTGGTACAAGCGCATTTTTAGCCGGTGTGACCCTAGACAACAGAAATGAACAGACAGTCTCGTTAGTACAAATTGTCAGGGAATTTGTTGATGTTTTCCTTAAGGATTTGTCAAGTTTGCCCCTAGTAAGGGAAGTTGACTTCGAGATCGACCTAGAACCAAGAACTGCGCCAATCTCCAAGTAACCCTACAGAATGGCACCTGCAGAACTCAGGGAATTGAAAGAACATTTACAGGAGCTATTGAATAAGGGTTTCATACGACCTTGTGTATCGCCCTGGGGAGCCCCTGTTCTATTTGTCAAGAAGAAGGATGGATCCCTGCGTCTGTGTATAGACTATAGAGAACTGAACAAGGTCATCATAAAGAATAAGTACCCCCTCCCGAGAATCAACAACTTAGTTGATCAATTGCAAGGAGAAACGGTATTCTCCAAAATTGACTTAAGATCAGGATATCATCAATTGAGAATAAGAGAAGAAGATATATCCAAAACAGCCTTCAGAAGTCGCTATGGACATTATGAGTTTCTCGTCATGTCCTTTGGTCTTACCAATGTACCAACCGTTTTTATGGAACTAATGAACATGGTGTTTAAGAAATTCTTAGACACTTTTGTTATAGTGTTTATTGATGACATTCTGGTGTATTCTAAGTCAGAGGTAGAATAGTAAGAGCATTTGAGGAAAGTTCTGACCATACTGAGAATGCCGCGGCTGTATGCCATGTTTTTCAAGTGAGTTTTGGCTATCTAAAGTAGCGTTTTTGGGTCATGTGGTGTCAAACAGAGGAATCACAGTGGACCCAGCTAAGATAGAGGCAGTGATGAAGTGGCCAAGGCCAACCATAGTCACTGAAGTACGACGTTTTCTACCCAGTTAAGATAGAGGCAGTGATGAAGTGGCCAAGGCCAACCATAGTCACTGAAGTACGACGTTTTCTAGGACTAGCTGGATATTACAAAAGGTTTGTCCAGGATTTCTCCAAAATATCTTCAGTGCTAACTTAGTTAACCAAGAAGGGTAAGCCCTTTGTGTGGACAACTTGCGAACAGAGCTTCTAGGAACTCAAGGAGAGGTTGGTGACAACACCAATCCTCAGAGTTTCAGATGGATCTGGGAATCTAGTGGTGTACAACGACACATCAGGAAAAGGTCTAGGGTGCGTGCTCATGCAGAAGGGTAAGGTGATAACTTACACTTCTAGACAACTAAAGGAATATGAAAAAAATTATCCCACTCATGACCTCGAGTTAGCAGCAGTGGTGTTTGCACTAAAAACATGGCGACATTATCTATATGGAGAGAAAATCCAAGTGTTCACTGATCACAAGATTCTCAAGCACCTATTTACACAGAAGGAGCTTAACATGAGGCAGAGGAGATGGTTGGAACTAGTAAAGGATGATGACATCGAGATCCTGTACCATCCAGGCAAGGCCAATGTTGTGGTGGATGCATTGAGTAGAAAGGTTTTTCATACTTCTGCGATGATCACCAAGCAGGAAAGAATACAGGATGAGATGAAGAGGGCTGGAATCGATGGCTCAGCTGCATATCAGAGCGATAGTACGCCTGGATGGGGTACCGATGTCTATAGTATCTGATTGGGACACTAGGTTCACCTCTCAGTTTTGGAAAAGTCTTCAAAAAACATTGGGGACTCAACTAAGCTTTAGTACAACATTTCATCTTCAGACGGACGGAGAGACCGAAAGACTAAACCAAATCTTAGAAGATATGTTACGAGCCTGTGTCATGGATTTCGCTGGGTGCTGGGACGAACATCTACATCTGATAGAATTTGCTTGCAATAACAGTTATTGAACGACCATTCTCACATGCCCTCTATTTCAGTCTTGGTCCGTCCTCGAACCACATCCTATTAGGAAAAGTTTTGCTCTGATACTATTTATAACACTTCACACTCTGTGATTTAGATTCAACAAGACAGGACTATTTTACCTTAATAGAGATAAAAATCAATGTAAAGAAATGGTGAGAAAAACATACTTGAACTTAAAAAATGGAATGGATTTTTTATTGGGAATCACTTGAAAAATTATTACTCAATATTTGAGAAAAGAATAAATTAAAACTCTCGTTCTCCCAAGTTTTCTTGTTTACTTTTTTGTTCCAAGCAACCACCCAATTTCTAGTGATTGAACAAGGGAAGATCTTCATATTCAACAACTTTGTTTTCTAAATGCATTAATGTCGATTCCTAGCCAACCTGCTATTATGGAATTAAACTTTTCATTCCTGATGGATGATATTCGAAACCATAATTCAACTCCAGCTCATATTTTCAACCAAATCGATGTACTTCGTGATGTGTTCCGGTTCGTGTTCTATTTGCACAACAATAACAATTATTTAGAAGAGAAAGACATTCAAAGTGTGTACATAAAGATTCAAAAATACTCTTGAACTTTTCAACTTTTATTAATCTCCTTAAGAATGCGCACACAATCTAGTAAAATCGAGGACCAACACACAATCTAGTACATCGAGAACCAACTTTGATTTCAAAGTTTTTTCATTTGTAATCGGTTCTAAAAAATCATGAATTATCAATATATGACCAAACACAAAACTTGATCTCCCTTCCAAAACCGGAAAATAAAACTTCGGTTTACCATGTACAGTGACCTAGATCACCTCTTCGGATGTTTTTAGTGACTAATTACCTAATCACACCTCGTGTAAATATCACAAAATCCTTTCGATCATCCCTTCAGGTAACTTAGTTCAGCACGTCAGATACATATTCTGAAATTTTAGTAAAGAAATATTAATAAAGGGTCTAATCAGACTACAATAAAAACATGTAGGATCTTGTGTCATTAAATTAGTGTTGGACTAAAAATAAAAACCCCATTAATATTCAAAGAAAATTATAATTAAGAACACGGTTAGTATTATTTTTAATTCAGCAGAGTAGTTTCCAACCAAAATAAACTTCTAATCCCACAGCCAAAAAAAAAAAGGCTCATCTGCTATTGCTATATTATTTACAATCTAAGCTGCCATCTACACCAATTGGAGTTATTTTGTAATCGATACGAACTTTCCCTTTAGTAATATCATCGAGATAAAAAGGCTAGACGAGTCGACTTCTTTACTGTCTATTACAACACCAAATCTCTCGCCAACTTAAGTATGTTCACATTATATTCTTAAAAAAAAAAAATCAAATCTCCAACTTTACATGTTTGAACACTTTCAATCGGCTCCGGCTCCTTTAGTGCCCGTTGGCACCACTCAGTTGGGGCGTCTTCTGCCCAAATACTTTGGAAGAGCCCAAAACTCAGAAATCACAACTTCATCTGAATCAGTATCGCTATCTGAAGAATAAATCAATTCTGAAATTCCATTTAACACATATTCAACAACCTACAAGAAGTTCACACATTATGATTAGTTCAAAGGCAAAACCCAAAATATTTCAGTTAGTTTGGTTTTTTTAATCATTAGGTTGGAAAATACCCTTATTCAAGCTTGCTCTTCACCTCATATAAACGTTTCAAAACTACTTTTGTGTAGAAATTTTTTAGAATTTTGGACAAAAATTGAGACCTGAAACGGTGTAGCAGTCCAAAATTTGAAAAGTAAAAGCATAGGAGTATTTTTTAAACAAAAAGGAAACTTTCAGGGTAATTATTTATATGATTTAACCAACAGTGGTTTCAGCAATTTTTCTTGAACTGATAGGCAAATTCAGAATCAGTTTTGGACAATGAAGTGATTCCAATCAAGCATTCTTGAAAAACTTAAGCAGCTATAAAATCTTTATAGATACTTTAAAACAACATGGGCGTGATTTTCCCCCCTCTAAGAGAATCAATAGCAAAAAAACCATACTACCATCAGCCAGAAAAGAAGTCAGTTTCACAAAAAGTGACCATTCAAGCAGCAGCAGTTTCGTGCGGTGTTGGGAAGGGAAAAACAATACTCGAGTTCAGTGAGAGAGAGATTCATGTAACTAAAGAAAGAAAGTCGAAGAGAGAAAAAAGCTACCCAAAAAGACCCTGAAAATGAACTTAGGAAAAAGGGGAAAGAAAAAAGTACCTGGTTGATTGACAGAGGCTTGATTTGTCTGTTTTTATTTCTACCATGATCATTGGGACATCTCAAGGTACTAAAGGAAACTATTGTGTCACAGTGTTTGCAGTATCCCCTTCCATATCTGTTTCTCCACAGAGAATTACCTAACATTCCAAATGCCATGGTACAAATAATGAATATGATATCAAAAACCATCTTATTGAAAGTTTTGTTTCATTAAGAAAAAGAGTGAAAGAATTTAAATATGAACAGAATTGGAAGGTAAAAATATAAAATAAACACAATAATTAAATGTGAGATCCCACGTCAATTGGTTTGGAGAATGAAGTATTCTTTATAAGAGTGTGGAAACCTCTCCTAGTAGGCGCATTTTAAAAACCTTGAGGGAAAGCCCAAAGAGGACAATATCTGTTAGTGATGGGCTTGGGCCATTACAAATGGTATCATCGCCAGATACTAGGTGATGTGCCAACGAGGAGGCTAAGCCCTGAAGGAGGGTGGACACGAGGTTGTGTGCCAGCGAGGATGCTAGGCCCTAAAGGGGGTGGATTGGGGGTCCCACATTGATTGGAGAAGGGAATGAGTGCCAACAAAAATGCTGGACCCCGAAAAGGGTGGACACGAGGCTGTGTGCCAGTAAGGACGTTGGGCCTTAAAGGGGGTGGATTGTGAGATCTCACATCAGTTGCGGAGGAGAATGAAGCATTCTTTATAAGGGCGTGGAAACCTCTCCCTAGCAGATGCGTTTTAAAAACCTTGAAGAGAAGCCCGAACAGAACGTGGGCTTGGGATATTACATTAAACCTCCCACCGAGTATTCTCACTTAAGCCTAAACCACCAAACAATTGTCTGCCCTTGTCTACTCCCACCGATTTTACTTATAATCAACTCCCGCTAACGAATATGCTTTTGATACCCTAATGATACCTACATGGATAGTATTTTTCTTAAATTTAAGTTAATCGCTTAGTGACAGGGAAAACCCAACCAAACCATATAATATATTGTTCAGGTCTCAATTCTCACCTACATATGCTCTCTTGAACGCCTCTTTCCAATCAACGTGAGGTGTGCTAGCTAAGCCATCCACACTGTCTTCATCATTAATGGGTTCATCAGAACAACCAAAAAATGTTGTATACTGAAACTGCCACAGATATTCATCATCTGCGGCTGCACTCCATGACCTTCACATTGAGTATATAATAACGATTATCTTAAAACGAAGCCCTTTCTGTTAGCTATGCTCGTGAACTTATAATGCTAGTAAACAAAAATTAAGGTAATAACAAACTTTGTTGATAGAGAAGGGAAATATTATGACATACAGTCTTAAAAACAGAAAATTACCGACAGACTAGCCCAGCTGAAACTAAAGATTCAATATCTAGAAAGCGGAAGATGTGGAGGAGAACGTCTTGAGGGAGTTGAGATGAACCTAAACGAATTTGTGAGGAACGAATCAGACTGAGTTGCAAAACATGAAGATAAAAATTTTAAATATGTTCAATTTGATATATAAATAGCAATTACCCTTACAACTAATTCACCTTTTACTTCCTGACGTGCTTTACTACGTCTCTTATGAGCAACCATTGCTTTCTTAAATTCTACAATTGCTGAATTTCTCTTTTGCTTAGGCAAAGAAGCTTCAACACCCTGAGCAAGAAGATGTGCAGCTGAAACAGCAGAGCTCGTCTGCATTCTTTTGTTAAATCAACCACACCTTAATCAGAAAATTTCGTATTGATTTCATATTCAACTTCCCATTTTCTAATAAGCATTGAGGAACGTAAACAAATGAGAGAGCGGAAAGAGTAAGAAATTCATAGAAGATACAAATGTTGAGAATTGTTGGGAGGGAGTCCCACGTTCTGGGATAATTTAGAGAATGATCATGGGTTTATAACTAAGGAATACATCCTCACTAGTACGAGCCTTTTGAGGAAGCACAAAGCAAAGTCACGAGAGCTAATGCTCAAGATGGACAATATCATACCATCATGAAGATTCGTGATTCCTAATAACAGATAGTTATGTTCAGTTTCAATGCCATAAGACAGAATCGTCCAGGTACACAACTACATCCTCATACATACGAAAGACCAAGAACATTGCATATTCTCTTTAGCAGCTGAACCCATTAAAGAAGAGAATTGGTTTATGATAGACAAATCTATGATACTCTTCATTTAACGCTGACAATAAATATGTTTATTAAGACATTCAACCAACCATTCAATTGAATCCTTAAAAGGGAAGCTATTCAAGAAAAATGACAGATGTGATAATTGAATAAGTAATGTGCAATAATCAACCAGGCACAGGCAAAGGATTTAAGAACCTTTTCGAATCGAGAGTGAATGGAACGTTTCCCAAATGGCCAAATCAAAACATTCAAAGAGTTCATAACATTTCCTAACTGGACTCAATTATCGAGAATTGAAACTGACAAGCTATATCGGTACTCAGCATATCAATTCTAAATCACTGAATTCCAAAACCATAATCAAAAGCGACTCATATCTTCCCTAATCTTTTGATACCCAAAAAAAATGAATGAATCCATGATTTCTGGTAAAAATGAACAGAAAGAAACGCAATCGCAGGAAGGGGAGAAACAGAGAACTTACTCCGGAAGAAGATGAAAGGCCGTGATAATATGTTGGAAGATGAGGGACTGGAGATTCTTGGGAAGTTTATTGAAAGCGCCTCTGGTAATGAAGCTTAGCTCCTTACAAGCTAATGGGTAGCTGTAACTCTTCGCCAGAGAGTCTGTTAGGGCAAGATTTTGGTATCTCTCCAATGGATCTGTCATCCGGAAACGAAATGAGCAGCAGAAACAATGGTATTGGAAACGGGAAAATGACGATGAAGCGCAGAGCAACAAATTGAAGAACGATCGCTGAATAATTTCAAGTCCAGAATTTATTTTTCCCTGTTTTATAATCCTTGAATTTAACAATTGTATTCGTTTTCAGTCGTTCATCTTTCAATATCAAACTTCACGATTATTTATTTAATTTTTAATAACTATTTCATGTAATATTGAATAGTAGGTATTTGACATACATGTTTAGGATTTAGGGTTCATAATATATGAATAACGTTGTGTGTCTATTAATACGACTCATTTATAATTTGAATCAAATCGTTCATGTGAATATATTTGAATAATCTCTTATAAATTTGTTAATTGAAAAGATTAACCATTACAAGATGACCATATGCAACTCTCAATATCAATTCTTAATAAGTTATGTATTTGTTAGGGCTTGTGTTTTGATTGGCATGAATGGGAATAACGTTTATAACCGATTCAATTTGCCTATCAGTTTATAGACTTGACCAAATAATAATTTTATGAAATTCACTCATTTTCATATATGAAAAATAATTTAATAGTTAACTTTGTTGAAATAAAAGCTCGCTATGATACCAATTTGTAGAAATTCACTCTGATACTAATTTGTTAAAATAACACTCATAAAACTGTGAAGGAAATGTTAGGAGGGGAGTGACAAGGAGACAAAAAATTCTTTTTTTTTTTTTTTTGTTCTCTACCCTTTCTCTTTCCTCTTTTGCGCTTTTACCATGAAAAAATAAGTTAATTTATAGGTTTATAAAGGCTGAATATGGCCCTCATATGAACTTATGTTTCACTCAATTTCAAAAACTTCCTAAAATTACTTTATTTTTCATTCGAAGTTTATTCCCAAACTTAAATGCTCTATTCAATGATTTTACCTGTGCCGTTTTTATTTTTTCGAGCTTAGTCGTGGTTTCTTCAATTTCCTCTCCTTGTCCTCTAGCGACAAACTGAGTTTGTTCTTCTCTGATGAAACTTCATTTGAAGCTTCTCGAGAACCGCCCATTTGAGACACCAACTCCTCATTTCTTCCGTTTTCAGTCACGCTCGACTTAAACGTCATAGCTTCGTTCAGTTTACTCAATTTCCTTTGCAAATCCACTACATTTTCAACTTCCATTTTTGCTTCCCCATTTCGGCTTTATCACGAGTGAGTATCTCAATCATGTGTCTAAATTCACTGCCTCCTGTTGAACTCGATTCAGGTTCACGTCGAGTGAGTCTCTCTATTGAGTCAACATCTCTATATTTTTCTCCTCCCTCACTAGCTCGTCCACTAGAGCATCAATCTTCATTAACAAGCCATTCTTTTTCTCTACACCTTCTTCAACTTTCTTCACAAGTTCAAAGATTACCTTCCCATTCTCTTCCTTTTCCTGTTTGAGATAAAAGTAGCTCACCAACTTCCTTCTCTAACCTTTCAACCTTCATTTCTAACTCTTTCTTTCCTTCTTCCATTTTCTCTTCCATTCTCATTCTCATCCTCTTTCTTCTTTCTTCATCAACTTGCCTTTCCGGCCATTAGAGTTCTCTCCCTTCGAGCTCGGGCTCTCTATTATTTGGTTGTTCATCTTTCTTTGATTTTCTCATCTCCGCCATCAGAATGTCGTCACATCAGTTGCGCATCACCTCATTTTCAACGGTTTCCACCGCCTCTTCAAAGCTTATATTTTCAGCATCTACTAGAAGACATACAAGATGTACCTCATTTGTTGAGTCATACAAATCTCTTAAACTTCGCATTTTAGGTTGTCGTGGTTCATCTTCATCATCGAAAATTTCTGAGTCTGTTGGTGCACTTTATTAGTGCAGCGACTGATGATTCTCCAACTTCAATATTGACTTCCGTCGAATTGTTTCAGTCTCATTCGCTTGCTTCATTTACTCGCACATCGCAACTCATTAACACCATCTTGCTAATCGTGTCAAGTAGTTTATATTCTTTTGTCTTCTCATCATATCCAATAAAGATATATCTTTTGCTTTTGTCTTTGAGCTTCGTTGTTATTTTTCGATAATCAGCCAAAGAAATTCGGTGAGAGGAAATCGTCGATGGGAGGTTGTTGGAAGAAAAATAAAATGCGTAAAATAAAAGAGAGAGAATGGCTGAAATTTTGACTGCGTTCAAAATCAGGTTATACAATATTCGGAACAGATTTCCTATTTAAATATAAACTATCCTAAAAATGGCTGGAGAGTGGACAACTAAATCTGTGCCACTTCCTACAAAATTTTCGTCTGAAACTTTGGTGATCCATTCGATGTGTTTTGTCAAATGGTCAAACGGAGGTATTCTGAAATCGTGTGAATCTAAATAAGGAAAAACTAAAAAAAAAAAAAAAAACTTAGGTTTTATCTAACAATCTCCTCCTAAAACCTGTGGTATATGTACCTTATTATTTGAACTCCGATCTTTGAGCGTAGTTTTTCAAATTTCACCCGCGCCAGGGACTAGGTGAAAATGTCTCCAAGTTGTTCCTCTGTTCGGATGTAATCAATCTTGATGAGCTCTCGATCTGCACATTCTCGAATGTAGTGGAATCTGATTTCTATGTGCTTGCTCCGTTCGTGCAAAACTGGATTTTTGATCAGGGAGATCGTAGCTTTGTTGTCTACGTATAGCATTGGTGGATCACTTTCTCTCCCGATGAGTTCTTCCATTAGTCGCACAAGCCAGATCCCCTGTGTAGCTGCCATCGAAGCGACGATGTATTCTGCTTCGCAGGAAGACAAAGCAACTATCTTCTGTTTTGTTGATTGCCAGCAGATTGCGCCACCTGAGAGGAAGTAGATCATTCGGCTAGTGCTCTTACGATCATCAACGTCACCGCCCATGTCACTATCACTGTAGCCGGCCAGCTTGAGTTTCTCATTTCCGCTCCCTGCGCAGTATCTTACACCCCAACCTCTGGTTCCGGCTACATAGCGCAGGATGCGCTTGACAGCCACTAGATGCTCCTCCCTAGGTGCTTCCATAAACCGGCTCACATATCCAACAGAATAAGCAAGATCAGGACGAGAGTTTAACAGATAGCGCAGACTCTCGACAATGCTGCGGTAATTGGTGGAGTCGACTGTCGTCGTAGTGCCGGCCTTCCTTAGTTGGAGTCAGGCCTCCATTGGCATCCTTGTAGGATTACTATCCACAAGCCCAGTTGTGTCCAGCAGCTTCTTCGCGTATGCACTTTGGCAGATGGAGATGCCGGTAGAATTCTATTGCACTTCGATGCCTAGATAGTAGCTAAGCACGTCGAGATTGCTCATCTCAAAGTTTTTCGACATCTCCTTCTTGAACCTTCCGAGGACTTCCACGTCACCTCCAGTGATTATGAGGTCGTCAACGTACACTCCCACGATCAGTCGCTTCTTGCCATGGGCGTGCGTGTACATGTCATGCTCAGAGGTGCAACGTTTGAATTTCAGTGACAGTAAGGTACTGTCGAGCTTCGTGTTCCAGGTTCGTGGAGCTTGTCGAAGCCCGTAGAGTGCCTTGTGCAGGCGTAGTACTTTATTGGGGTTGTCGTTGTCCAGGAAGCCAGGTGGTTGTCGGACATAGACGGTCTCCTTCAGCTCTCCGTTAAGGAAAGCAGACTTTACGTTCATATGGTGAACCTCCCAAGAGTAATGTGCCACAATTGCCAGCAAGAAACGAACGAATTCTAACCTTGTCACTAGCGCAAATACCTCTTCGAAGTTCACTCCTTGCTTCTGGACGTAGCCCTTCGCCACCAGACGGGCCTTGTGCTTCACAACTTCTCCTTTTTCGTTGCACTTCAGTTTGAAGATTCATTTGAGCCCCTATGGCTTGGTGTCCCGGCGACATATCCTCCAGACTCCACGTCTGGTTCTCGGTGATGGATGTCATCTTCGTCTGCATTGCCTTCAGCCAACACGGGTTCTTTTCTGCTTTGACGAAGGTGTTCGATTCATCTGCACTGATGACATGTAGTTCGACCACTTCTTCGAGCTCGCGCTCTGCCAGTCGAGGTGGTTCACCTCCTCTTACTAGGTCGTCCATCCTTCGGTACCTGGCCTCCAGATCAGTATCGTAATCAGCATCCAGCGTCGAATCTGCAGTCCGTGGTGTTGCGAATTTCACTAGTTCAGGGGTTGCACCTACTGGCGGCAGTGACGGCTGCTGATGCTGGGCTTCTCCTTCTTCTGGCTCGGTGACGAGATACTTTACCATGAATTGAGTTGGATTATGGCCTGCCTTGATCACGTCATTTCACTGCCAGAAGATGCTTTCGTCGAAGACGACGTCGCGAGACACGTGAGCTCGCCCCCCTACAGGATCATATAGTCTGTACGTCTTGCTCCCGAGTTCATAGCCGACGAAGACGACCTTCAGCCCCCTAGGATCGAGCTTGGCGAGGTGGGGACGTGTTACCTTCATGTATGAGATACAACCGAACACGCGGAAATGATGTACCGCTGGTTTTTTGTTGTACCAGGCCTCATATGGCGTCTTCCCATCAAGGCTTCGGGTTGGTGACCGATTGAGGAGATAGACGATCGTCATTACTGCCTCTTCCTAGAATCTCCCAGGCATCCCGACCTTCACCAACAATGACCTCGCTATCCCGACGATGGTCTGATTTTGGCGCTCCACCACTACGTTCTGTTGGGGGGAGTAGGGCGTCGTTAGGTGCCATTGTATGCCGATCTCGTCACAGTACTTACCGAAATTTGTCGAGGTGAACTCCGTGCCTCGGTCTGTGCACAACACTCGCATCTTCTTCTTACATTCGGCATCCGCTCGGCTTTAATGCACTTAACCGCCTCTGCCGCCTCACTTTTCGCTTGCAGCAGGGTCAGCCACATGAAGCGGCTTTTGTCATCGACTAACAGGAGGAAGAGACTCTTACTGCCTGGGGTCGCTAGCTTGACGGGCCCGCAGATATCGCCGTGTACAAGCTCCAACGGCTCATCGGCTCGGTAGGATGTTCGAGACGAAAAGGGTGTGCGCCTCTGTTTGCCGATGAGGTACCCGTCGCACAGCTTGTTCACGCCTTTGATTGCTGGCAAACCGTGCACCAACTCCTCCTTCTGTAGCTTTTCTAGAGCAGGAAAGTTTAAGTGCCCGTACCTTGCGTGCCACCTCCAAGATACCTCTTTGGTCTTGGCTAAGAGACTGACGGGTTGCTCTATCTCTAACTCCAGGAAGTAAAGACGGTTTGTCGTGCGCCTTGCCTGCGTGAGCCAGCCGTTGTTGATTATCGCAGATTTTGAGTAGTCTGTGCTGGATGGAAATGAAGCAGCCTGTCTCATCGAGTTGACCCAGGCTCACAAGTTTGTCGTGCGCCTTGCCTGCATGCGCAGCCGTCGTTGATTATCGCAGATTTTGAGTAGTCCGTGCTCGATGGAAATGAAGCAACCTGTCTCATCGAGTTGACCCAGGCTCACAAGGTTAGCCTTGAGCCTCGGGATGAAGTAGACGTTGGTCAGCTTGCGATGCTCGCCTCCCTTGCTGGTGAACAGGATGGTGTCGAGTTCTTCGATCTCGGCGACGGAGCTGTCGCCGAATTTCACCGTCCCGCAGATCCCCGAGTCGAGCTTGGAGAACGCAGATCTAGCCCCGGTCATATGGTTTGTTGCCCTTGTGTCTAGGATCCATCACCGGTGCTTGTGTTGCTCGTCCCGCTCACCGATCTGAGCGAACACTCGCTCCTCCTCCAGTTGAATTGGCTCCCTAGCTGGTACCACCTTTGCTACGCCCAGCTGGAGCTCTTTCTCGAGTTCAACATCGTTGTCGATTACCTCTATCTCCGTGGATTTGGAATCGACGATGGGACACATGCACTTACCATGAAGAGAGCTGGCTCGTCCTCCTCGGATTGAGCCACATGGGCTTTTTCGGCCTTCTCCTTGTGCTCCTAAGCTTGCTCCAGCAACTCCTGCTCAGGTGTCCTCTCTTCGGTGTCCCTCTCTTCCCACAGTTCGAGCAAATCAGCCTGCCATTGGTCGACTCCTTCGTTTGATTCCCATATTTCCCGCGCGTGCGCCCGTGGGACATCCATGGCTTCTTATCGTCTTTGCAGCTGGAGGAGAACCCGTTGCTCTCGCCGGTGTTGTCACGGAGCTTTAGACGTTCAAGTCATTCCTCCTCAGTGAGGAGTAGACTAGACGACCCTCCTTGTCAACAGCTGAAATGGAATTTTTCTTCTGCTGCTCGACGTTATGCAGTCTTCCGGTCACCTCTTTCCACCTTTAGGTCATTAGGGACAACCTACAGGCATCTTCTTCACGATTTCTGTCTCGCTGATGCTGCCACCGAGTGTGGTGATGCTGTTGGCGAGCCCCGTGATCCACATTGAAAAATCATCAACGGTTCGCCGTCCTTAAAGTGGATATCCGAGAGCTCCTTCTGCAGCTACTCGATGTTGGATTCCCGCACTCGCTGTACACATCGCCGACCCGATGGGATTTGATTCCCTCCCAAGCCGATTGCGCAGTGCGCTTGGTGGAGAGAGATGCAAAGATGCCAGCATCTTTGGGGGGCACAGATCGTAAATACCAACCGATCCTCACGCGGTACTCAATCGTTTCTCCCCTTCCTCTAGCTCGACAGCATGCCAAAACCCTTGCGCCTGTAGGTTGAGGCGCATCAACAAGATCCATTCGTTATATTTGGACTTTGTCATAACTAAAGGACAACAATCGTTGCCCACGGATGTGTGTGTTTTTACACACTTTGCATTTTCTTCTACTCTCCGCAATGATATACACCGATGGCTTCAACCAAGCTCTGATACCACTTGTTGTTTTTCGATAATCAGCCAGAGAAATTCGGTGAGAGGAAAGAATGGCTGAAATTTTGATGCGTTCAAAATTAGGTTATACAATATTCTGAACAGATTTCCTATTTAAATATAAACTATCCTAAAAATGGTTGGAGAGTGGCCAACTAAATTTGTGCCACTCCCTACAAAATTGTCGTCTAAAATGGCTGGAGAGTGGCCAACTAAATTTGTGTCACTCCCTACAAAATTGTCGTCTAAAACTTTGGTGATCCATTCGACGTATTTTGTCAAATGGTCAAACGGAAGTATTCTAAAATCGTGTGAATCTAAATAAGGAAAAACTGAAAAAACCCAGGTTTTATCTAACAAGCATAAGCCACACTACCGAACACTTTGAGATAAGAGATTGTAGGCTTTTGTCCGCTCCAAGGCTCTTGTGGTGTTTGATCATCTAACTTCACATGTGGACATCGATTTTGTACGTAGATGGTGCATTGCACAGCTTCTGCCCAAAATTCCTTCGGCATCCTTTTGCTCTTGAGCATTGAGCAAACCATGTCAAGAATGGTCCGGTTCTTTCTCTTGGCCACACCATTTTGTTGAGGGGTGTACGGTGTGGTTAGAAATCGTCTTATGCCTTGCTCCTCGCAGTACTCCATGAAAGCCGTCGGAGTATACTCGCCACCTCTACCGAATCGTACAGCTTTGATATGTCTACCAGTTTCCTTCTCCACCATTACTTTGAACTTTTTGAGCACCTAGATGCCTTGGATTTTCCTTTCAAAAAGTAAGCCCAAGTTTTTTGTGAGTAATCATCGATAAAGGAAATGAAATAGCTCTTTCCACCGAAGGACTCGGGGGGTAATTGATCCACATATATTTGTATGGATCAACTCGAGAGGTTGTTTGGCCCAAAATCCAGCCTTCTTTTGAATTGAGGTTCTCGCATGCTTGCTGAGCACGCATCCTTCACAAAATTTTCTTTCAAAGTCCATGTTTGGTATCCCATGTACCATATTCTTCTTCGCTAACTCCTTTAGGCCGCCATGGTAGGTGACCAAAACGGAAATGCCACAGTGATACCTTGTCTTCTACGTCGACTCGCAAACACTTTTCTCGTATGCTTCTTAAGTTCAATTTGTACATCCGATTTTTTCCTATCTCGTCTCGAGCAACCAAGCGCCCTTGCTTATCCTTCAGGTGTAGCAGGCAGTCCTTTAAGAATATCAAGTAACCTTTCTTTGTGAGTTGCCCTATACTCAATATGTTGATCTTGAGGTCTGGTATGTAATAAAAATCTTGGATTGATCCCATTACACCATCCTTTTGCAAGAAATGTATCGTACCTCGGTCTTTGACCTCCACTTTTGACGCATCTCCAAATGACACGTGACCATCTTCAATTTTTTGCATCTCTTTGAATAGGTACTCGTGACCACACATATGGTTGCTTGCCCCTGAGTTGAGGTACCACAGAGTGTTGTTGTTGATGTTCTCTTCATCTTGAGCCATCAAGAGAACACCTTCATTTGTTACGTCTTCCAAGGCTAGGTTGGTTGCTCCTTTCACCCTTTTTCCACCTCAGCAAGCTTTTGCAACGTGCCCCATTCTGCCACAAATGTAACATTTTTTGGAGTTACAATTATTTGCATAGTGGCCATATTTTTTACATTTGTAACACTGGACGTTAGAATTATATCCTTAACCGCATCCTTGATTGCATCCTCTTTCACGCCGATTTGCTTGGCTCGACTGTCTTTTCTCCTTATAAATTTCTTCATTTCTGCTGTCTTGACCACCTCGAACATTTCCGCGACTTCCTTGACCTCTACCTTGAATATTTTGAGAGTAGAGTACCTTTTCATCCTTTATTGATGTCTTAGTCTTAAGCGCTTGATCAAGTGTCTCCTCTTCCTTTTTCTTACGTTGCTCATGTGCCTCGAAAGAATCGGCAGCTCATCGATCGTGAACTTCGCTAGGTCCTTTGACTCTTCTATGGCACTTACAACATTCTCAAAGTTGTCAGTTAACGACCTCAAGATCTTCTCCACAACCCACGTCTCAGGTACCATTTCTCCATTTCGATTTAGTTGGTTTGTCACGGTCTGTATGCGTGTAATGTAGTCAGATACATTTTCTGACTCCTTCATCTTCATGCTCTCCAACTCGCCACGCAGAGTTTGGAGACGCACTTGTTTGACTCAGTCGGTTCCGTTGAACACCTTTTCTAAAGTGTCCCACACTTCTTTTGAAGTAGTTTCCCTTGCAATCTTCTCAAAGTTCGACTCGTCAACAGCCCGGAACAGCATGTATAATGTTGCCTTATTCTTTGATCGTAATTCTTTTAACGCCTTGTTTTGCGATGTCGTATAACCCGTGGTATCCTTTGGTTTTTCGAAACCTTCTTCGACCACCTCCCATGCGTCTTGAGAACCGAGAAGAGCTTTCATTTGGATGCTCTAATTCTCGTAGTTCGTTTTCGTTAATCGTGGTAGCGGCATTTGTCCCATCATATTTATCATCGGCTCTAATAGTAATTTATTGAAGAAAAAAAACTCGCTCTGATACCAATTTGTAGAAATAAAAGCTCGCTTTGATACTAATTTGTTAAAATAACACTAAAAAAATGAGAAAAGGAGACATAATTTTGAAAAATCTTTTTCTATTGCTCTTTATTTTATTTTATTTTTTGTTCTCTACCTCTCTTTTCTAAATATAGCCATCATTATCCGAATGACATTATTTTCTAACCCATAAACCTACTCTTTCCTCAATTAATTACTGGCCTTTTCATTTTCCTTTTCCCACTCCATTTCAAAAATTTACTAAAATTAACAATAAAATAAAATAATAAAAAAATTAAAAATTTAAAAATTTACTAAAATTAACAAAAAAAAAAAAATTGATTTTTTTTTCATTTAAATTTATTCCCAACAAACTTAAGTACCGACTTTAGTTAATTTTAAAGGCCGGTAGGGTAACAATGAAAATGACTCCTTCTTTAGTAAGATTATATGAGCAAATGCTTGAACCAAAATATGTTATTGCTATAGGAGCATGTACAATTACAGGAGGGATGTTCAGTACCGATTCTTATAGTACTGTTCGGGGAGTCGATAAGTTAATTTCTGTCGATGTGTATTTGCCGGGTTGTCCACCTAAACCTGAGGTTATTATAGATGCAATAACAAAACTTCGTAAGAAACTACCTCAAGAAATCTATGAAGATCAAATTAAGTCTCAAGAGGAGAATCGGTACTGATTTCAGGACTAAAACGACTTAACTTTCATTGTAGAATTACTGATATTTAAAGTGAAAGATGTAATTACAGTGTTAAAATGACTTTTTTGACTCCATTCTAATGACCAACCCCTCTTCAATGATCCATTTATTTGTAATGATTATATTCCTAAAGAGATAATTAATTTAAATTTCAACAGGAGCTTATCAGTAAAACGTATAAAGAATATCTCTAAAAGGCAGCTGAAGTAAAATTTATTGTACAAACTCTACAATCTTATTAGTTTGAATGCACAAAAATCACATAAATGATGTATAAATCCTATGGTATGTTCCTCATGATTCCAAACATATCTATCTTTTCCACATTTTCGTAATACATCATACATTCCCAACGCCAAAGACTCGAAAACATCGAACGATACGATGTAACCGGTTTGAACATTGGCCTAACAATTCGTTCATTACCTCATTCCTTAACCATATGACTAAGAAACAAATGACAGAAACCATTGGAACGATACCGCGTAATTGGGGATCACCTTGTCCTGCATAGGTTGCCTCATTGCAAGATCGACTTCGAGTTCCCCAGATTTTATGACTTTGCACCTGAAAAACATCTCGTTTTTCCACGATCGTTCATACCGGTTCGCTATTACGTGTTTAGATAAGAAGCTTGGGTTCTACATTCTATAGGAAGTATGTAAGCTGTTGCTTTTTTCTCGAACCTCCCTCTCCATACAAATCATTCCATTGCTTCAACTCATTCATAACTGATCCCTCAGAAGCAAAACTTGCAGCAACCTGCAATACATTACACATGAGGATACGGGTTAATTTCTACGTACAATATTGAAAAGAAACTAGCTACATGTGAAATCCCACATTGGTTGGGGAGGAGATCGAAGCATTCTTTATAAAGGTGTGGAAACTTCTTTCTAGCAGACACGTTTTAAAAATCTTGAGGGGAAGCCCGAAAAGAAAAGCCCAAAGAGGACAATATCGAGCTGTTACAAATGTTATCAAAGCCAGACACCAAGCAATATGTCAGATAAGAGGCTGAGTCCCGAAGGAGGGTGGACACGAGACAGTGTGCCAGCAAGAACGCTGGGCTCCGAAGGGGGGTGGATTGGGGGGTCCCACATCGATTGGAGAAGGGAACAAGTACCAGCGAGGACGCTGGGCCTCGAAGGGGGTAGATTGTGAGATCCCACATCGGTTGGAGGAGAACAAAGCATTCTTTATAAGGGTGTGGAAACCTCTCTCTAGCTGACGCATTTTTAAAATTTTGAAGAGAAGCCCGAAAGAGAAAGCCCAAAGAGGACAATATCTGCTAGCGGTGGGCTTAGGCTGTTACACTACACAAGCCTTGAAGAAGTCGTCTCACATAATTAAGGCAAGAACAGATATTCACCTGATTTTTGGCCTGCCTCATATCATCCATATTTAAAGGCCTCAGAATGATGACTTGTTCCTCTTTTCCTGCCTCATTCGTAACTGTAGTGTTTTCCAAATCATTTTTGGTCTCCTTCTCGATCTCGATCTCATTTTTCGTCTCCTTCTCCTTCTCCTTCATCTCACTCTGCTTCTTTTCCTACAGCAGATGGAAGTTGCAGAAACTTATTAGCAGAAATTGATGATAACAATAAGATAGAGGAATAAGTTCAACGGAAGTTACCAAATCCTTCAATCTCTCTTGTTGCAAGAGCTCCCGAACAGGCCGATAAGCTGCGGTCACACACAAATTCTGTTGCCAGACATAAAGTTCATGAGCTGATCAATGGAACAAAGCAATCAATTCATAAGACATAAGTTAGAGGACACACCTTGAGATCACTTCCACTGTATCCTTCTGTCATAGTTGCAAGCTCCTTGAAATCAAGATCTTCAGCCTTCTCCTTTGATAGAAGAGTTCTCATGATCATTTCCCTGCTCTCCACGGACGGAAGACCAACCATAATTCTGTTTGATCGAATATATCGAACGGTTAGAACACGAGTCTCCCAAGAAGTTTTCGCAAACTAAGGATAAATATTATAATCTTACCTGCGCTCGAATCGCCTAATGATTGCTTCATCGAGGTCAAATGGCCTGTTGGTTGCAGCAAGAACTAGTATTCGTTCATCATTCCTAGTCAGGAGTCCATCCCAGTGTGACATGAATTCATTCTTAATCTTCCGCATGGCCTCGTGCTCTCCCACTCTAGTCCGTTGGCCAAGCATGCTATCAACTTCATCAACAAAAATAATCGTAGGTGAGACTTTTGCTGCAAGCGTGAACAATGCTCGGACGTTCTTTTCATCTTCCCCAAACCATTTAGAAGTGATTGTGGACATTGAAACATTGATGAAACTTGCTCCAGCTTCATTAGCAATGGCCTTTGCTAGCATTGTTTTACCCGTTCCAGGAGGGCCGAAAAGTAGAATGCCCCGACACGGTTTAAGAAGACCTCCTTTAAAGAGGTCTGGTCGACGAAGAGGAAGCATAACTAGTTCCTGTAAGGACTCTTTGATCTCATTCATAGAACCAATGTCTTCAAATGTCACCCCAATTTCATTTGCAGGGATAACCTCGGGTCTTATACGCTTTTCAAATTCGTTGTCGGGAGGAATTTCCTGTCGGAAGTGCCAACAGTGACCAGCACATATGAAAACAACACGACTCGTAAGAAACGTACTTCACACATCAAACAAAGGTAATTAGATTACCAACAACTTATAAAATTAGTGAGCTTTCTCTTATGGGTTTCCCATCCAGGTTTTAAAATGCGTCTGAGAGGTTTCCACACTCTTATAAAAAATGTTTTGTTCTCCTCCCCAACCGATGTTGGATCTCACAACCACCAACCCTTTGGGGTCAACGTCCTTACTGGCACATCGCCTGGTGTCCGGCTCTAATACTATTTGTAATAGCCCAAACCCACCAGGCGATGTTACAAATGGTATTAGAGCCAGACACTGGGCAATGTGCCAGTAAGGACGTTGACCCCAAAGGGTTGGTGGTTGTGAGATCCAACATCGGTTGGGGAGGAGAACAAAACATTTTTTATAAGAGTGTGGAAACCTCTCTCTAGTAGACACGTTTTAAAACCTTGCGGGGATGCCCAGAAGGGAAAGCTCAAAGAGAACAATATCTACAAGCGGTGAGCTTGCGCCGTTACAATTTTAGTTGTTTGTGACCAAAATAAATGCAATCCATGAGGAATAGAATGAACTGTAATATGCTGAAGACTCAAACTTACAGGTGCTTTTTGTGGAGGTACATTTTCAACATCTTTTTTCACTATAGGAACAGATTTCTCTGCCTCATTTCTGTTTTCTGCAGCTGGGTTTTCAGATTTCGATTCCGTCTTTGCCCCAATCGCCTCGTCCCTCTGGGCTACCTGCAAAAAGTTACATTTTTCAATATCACAATAACAAAGGAGTACAAAGAGTCAGGTCATTGAAGCAAATTCTCGAGACGTATATCGAACCTTAGATGATTCTGCGTTCGTCTCTAGCTTTAGAGTGTCTTTTCCTTCATTATTTCCTTCCTGGAATATACTCAATCCATGGGATATACTGCTCCAGAACCGAACAGGCATCATTCATGGATACTTTATTGTTATTTTTTTTCTCAATCCTAACAAGGAATGTGGTGCATACCTCTTGGAAGATATCAAAAGTTTTCCGTTTCGGTATTCTGGATCCCTGTTGTTCATCAAATGATAGGATATCGCCGACACGACGATTTCTTCAATATAATTACTGAGAACCATGGTGTCTGCATGGCAAATTGAACCAAGATCATCGCATTCAAGATCATTTGCAGCAAGTACTTCAGCAATGTGGTTTTTATTATCTTGGAACTGAATCATCTTCATGTCTTCTGCCAATTGAGATTTCCAGCTGACAAGATGGTTCTCATCTTCAGGGGGCCGAATCTCAACACTATACCGGAATAAACTCGTCAATCTGTTGTCAACATCTCCGCAATCATTTTCGACATCGACTAATCGGGAACCGAGTACTAAAATAGATCCCGAGAGCTTGTTCAGAAATCTATGGAACAGATTGTACATCCTTGGTGACTGAAGAAGAAGTCTCTCAACATCTCTCAGATACAAAATTATGGAACTCGTTTCTGATACCGACATCAAGACCTGTAAGATTCAA
Source organism: Cucurbita maxima (assembly GCF_002738345.1). NCBI lineage: Eukaryota > Viridiplantae > Streptophyta > Magnoliopsida > Cucurbitales > Cucurbitaceae > Cucurbita > Cucurbita maxima. The sequence continues at coordinate 401,385 of NW_019272069.1, forward strand.
TTGATTTGACAATTTTTCAGACCATTACAAGCTCGGATAAAATAAGGTAACAGCTCATAAGTGGATTACCTTATAAAGTGACTGAAGAAAAAGTTTCTCATCAAAACACCAACCATTTGTGCGCTTGACAGAAGCTGAAAAAGATAATACTGATTTGATTTGGCAAAACTAAAGAAACAAGGAGTAGTTAAGTAGTTTCATTTCAAATTTATTTGGATTTTGAATTTAACCTGGGTTTGTTGAAGCATAGTTTGATGAGATACTACTAATATCAGATGCAGCAGAAGCGTTTCTCCGAAGTTTTGGAGGATTGGACGAGCCCTCGGCACATCTACAGATTAAAAAAAGGACCCCAAGTAGTAATAAAAACATAGCGTGCCTCTGATACAGTAGGGAACAGCTACGAATAAAATTAAGGTTTTTGTATAACAGCCCAAGCCCACCGCTAGCAGATATTGACTGCTTTGGCTCATTACGTATCGCCATCAACCTCATTGTTTTAAAACGCGTTTGCTAGGAAGAGGTTTCCACACCCTTATAAAGAATGCTTCGTTCCCCTCTCCAACCGATGTGGGATCTCACAAACCACCCCCTTTTGGAGGCCCAGCGTCCTCGTTGGCACTCGTTCCCCCTCTCCAATCGATGTGAGATCTCACAATCCACCCCCTTCGAGACTCACACCGCTCGGTGCCTAGTTCTGATATCATTTGTAACAGCTCAAGCCTACTACTAACAAATATTGTCCACTTCAGCCTGTTAAGTATCGTCGTCAGCCTCACGGATTTAAAATGCGTCTACTAGGGAAAGGTTTCCACACCCTTATAAAAAATGTTTCGTTCCCCTGTCGAACCGATATGGGATCTCACAGTTTTATTGAAACTAGATAAACTAGATATGTTATGATTAAACACGGAATATTCTACCTCGATGGAATGTCGGTCGTACTGCTTTGCCTTCTTAGGTTTCCTGTAAGAAAACGGAACAAGAATATGAGGAAAAAAGAGATGGTCAATAACTACAATTTTTGCTGTTGAACTTCAAAGGAACAGCTAAAAAATGCTGTCGTCCAGCTTCATCGATACTATAAATCAATCACAGAACAACCTTAAAATCAGCCATTAATGTTATCTGGTGCCGAGTGAAAAATGGTATGAGATCTTAAGCATGTAGAGAAAAAGAACCATTTCTTGATAAGACAGAATTAATTCATCAACTGTTGTACGAGGAACATTTGTCATGGAGATGGAAAACATGTTTTTTCTTACCACAGGTATTCCCACTTGTCGGAAGAATCGAGAAGGAATCCCAAATGCTCGACATTCGCTCCAATGTCACCTCGGAAATGGACCTCTTAAATGACTGCACAAGTAAACATACGAGGAATAACTCCTTTCCTTGTCCTCCTCAATCAATATGTCTGTTGAATTCAAGTGATCTAGAAAAATGTTCTTATCCTGTTGGCTAGAACTTACAGATTCTTTCTTGGGACAGCCATATTTGCTCTGCATCTGTAGAAAATTTAGCATTGCTGATGTAAGTGACATACGTCACAAGCTATAACCGAAAAGATGAACTTTAGTGTAGATATACCTTCAGTGAAAAGTCGGAAACGTCTAACAACAGCAACTTTGACTCGAAGTGATGCGCGAGAGCCTTGGCAAGCATCTGCTGGTAAAGTTCTTATGGACAAAAAATAAAAATAAAAAGACAACAAGATTACATCATACACTGCCCTGACAAGTATTGTTCTTGGCACGGTACTTGAGGTAGAAGCGTCATAGTTTATACCTGTTGGTCCTGAAAGCAAAATAGCTCGACTTGCTGGTGAAAGGTTTCTGGTGTGCCTCGAGATGTCGCAGTGCTTCAAATGAACATATGCAGCACTCATCAAAAGCACCCGCGTCCTCTCGCTGTGATTATGATCAGAGAAAGATCAGTTAAGAGTAGAACGTGAAAATATGAGAATGTAATGTCGAAATGTCATGAAGGATCCATAGAAAATTCTCATCGAACATTTGTGGTTGAAATAACAGTGTACACACGGTTAAGAATCACGAACCTCCATAATGGTATGATATTATCCACTTTGAGCATAAGCTCTCATGGCTGTGTTTTTTGTTCCCCCAAAAGGCCTCGTACCAATGGAGATGTATTCCTTACTTACAAGCCCATCTATGATCAACCCCTTAATTAGCCGATGTAGGACTCCTCTCCCAACAATCCTCAACACACACGTGAGATAGTAAAACTTAAAAGAGTCTCAACAGCAGAAAACCTTTAATCAAAAATGTTTTAGAAACAGGCAAGCATAATCTAAGCTCATCATCACCTCTTCCCAAGCCCGAGTAAACACCGTTAAATCGCCCCTTTCTTACTACGACATCCGTTGTGTAAACGTAAGTTTTACCATAACCTCTAATTGATTGGAGCTGGTATGTAACTAAGATTCAATGTTTTGATTGATTAATACAAACAGGGTGATATCTGGAAGGGGCCACAAATAACGATTAACTACATAAACAATCTGACTTAAAACCAAAATCTATGAGCAAGAACAAGTTTCCAGCACACCTGATCACTAACAAGAGAAGGAAATATGTTGAAAAGATGATAGAAGAAGGAATCATATCATTACCTTAGATAATAAGGAAACTCATCACAGGTGACATTGCTGTTTTTGCCATCAAGCAGCTGCCTGGTGAGCTCCTGTTCAATCTTTTGTCCTGTAATCACCTCAGAAGAGGCATTCACTCCAACCCATTTTCCAACAGCTTGTCCAGAGCTTAATCCAAGGCCCACCCCGACACCAACACCCAAAGCAGACAGAAAAATGTGCTTCTGTTCCATCACCACCACAAAATCAACACAAACTCGAAACAAAATTTCCTTTTCTCCTTTTCCCAAACAGATTGAAACACAAATCCGATCCTGAATCACTTTCAAACCCAGCAGCTATTAGGTAGCTGATGATGATCCATTGAAAGAAGAGGCAAAAATTTGGGATGAATATCCGTGGAAAGAGGGAAGAATGGTGGAGATTGAGAAGGGTATTTGCAGGGGAATGAGTTGGTGGGTGTTGTTTTGTTTTGTGTTTTTCTGGGGGAAAAAGAGAGAAAAAATTGGATTGTGAATCCGGAGAGGAGGTTGGTCGGAGGGTGTTGAAAGGGGGGTATGAGTAAAGAGAGCTATATATAGCACGGGCTGTCCTGTAATGGTGGACGTTCAAAATTGCCTTCCTAATTTACCAAACTAAAATACCCAAAAAGGCTTTACTTCCCTAAGCCTTCTTTTGACTTCCCATGGCTTTCATTGCCTTCAATCCATCCATCCATCCCCTTCACCATCAAAAACACCCCACCCTCCAACTTTTTCCCCATTTTCCCTTACATATATATGATATTTGGCTTGCCTAGCCACTAAGTCTTTGAAAAAGCAAGAATTAAAAGTGTATTGGAAAGCATACATTGTCCAAAAGATTAATCTTTCTTTCTTTTCCCCTCAAAAGTTGAATCTTTTTTGAGCTGCACACACACCACATGCGTTTTTATTTTTAATCTTCATCGGTTATTATTCAATTCTAGTTATAAATTTGGTCACTTTTGTGAATAAAACATTAATTATCATTTTAAAAGTCGAAGGTTCTATCTTCACCTTTATAATTTTTAAATTAAAAAATGATCGTGTTGTATCTTACATATTTGACTGTATTGAAGTTAATAATGTCACATTCCACGTTACAAAGTAATTTCTTTAAAAAAAATTGGTTTACAACTTATTTTAATTTATAAATTTTTAGTTTTTAAAATTTACAAATATCTCCATTTATAAGACTGTTAAAAGATTAGAAAAATAGTAATAATGGTAGGATAATTATGTCTGAAAATTAAATTTTGATTTGTTTTTATTAATTTTTATATGAAAATAAATATTAAGTAATTGAATTATTGAAATAGTATTAGTAATTATTTTATACTTTATATGGGTACATTTTACCACTTTTGTTGATAAAATTATAATTAATTAATTAAGGGTACGAAAAGTAATTAAATTAAGTTTTGTATTATTTGATATATTGTTATATTAATTAATTAATCAATTAATAAAAATAAAAATAAATGATCAATTTACTTTTGAAATAAATAATTCAATTTAGTTTCTACAAAAATAACTAAATTAATATAAATTAATTAGAATAAATAATTAATAATAAAATTCTATATGTATGTATGTGATTGCACCATGTGCATGTAGTCCCACATGATATAGTTGTGTGTAATTTTATTTTGATAATACCCTCGAACAGCTAAATTACTTAATACAACTCATATTATTTTGGTTGTACAAGTTTTCAACCCGAATTGGTTCATTTATTCAAAATTTTGTTTTTAATAAAAGTAAAAATTTAGTCGATAAATATTTATTTATTTATTTTGAACGTATTTAATTAAGATTTATCGATTGGATTTAAATATATATTTTAAAAAAATTACTTTTCAAATATTTTTAAAAGCAGTTAATAAAAAAAAAATTAAATACTTAAATAAGAAAATAATGTATATAAAAATTTGTTATAATAAATAGTACGAGCCATCGAATTTCTTAACCACTTTTACCATAAGGTAAAATTAATTATTATTATATTATATAAATTTCAGTAATTCACTGTTGGATGAATTTGATGCATGGCAATAATATCTGGATGGATGAATAATTTGAGGTGCATTATTAAGAATGTATTTGAATAATGATTGAAAATAATATACATAACTTTTCATTTAAATATTATTAGTCACTATATTAAATATAAAAAAGGACTGACATTATATTATATACTTTCGGTGGCATCGTAGCACACCACATGGGACTGCCCGAAAAGGTTTTGTCCCAATTTTTTGGTCCTTTCTTTTTTTAATTTTCTAAAATTATTAATTCCTTATTTCAAATTTTACATTAAGGCGGCTACAAAATGTATATTATAATCTTTTTTAACTTTATTTTTAAAAATTAATAATTATTTTATTTTTACTCTACCTACTCTCATTTTATCTCTTGACTTATTCTCCTACTGACGTGATGATAAATAAATTTAAGAGTGAAAATTTCGAAAATTCTGAAATTAAAAATTTAAAGAGAACAATATTTATTAGTATTACGCAGACCAATTATTTAAAATTTTGATGACCCACATGACAACCATGATGCTCAATTGGAACGCTTTAGCATAATTGTCTCATTACGCTCTTTTTCGTATTAAAATATTTTATGTTTTTTTTTTTTATTTTTAATTTTTTAATGTTCATGGGACCTTTCGAAAAGAACAAGAACAACCAATTCTCCATGCCAATAGATCTTGGTTTGTGTGTATGTTTATATTATAATATAATCTATTAAGGTTTTATTATCTTAGCATTTAATAATATAATTCAACCCTTTTTTTTTTAATGAACCAACTTGTTTAAATTCTGTGCATATGGATTTCCAATGGGTATTTCATTTTTTTTTTTATAAAAAAAACCACATTAGGAAACTATTCTTCCAACTTTCATCGAGTCAATTATCAACGGTTCAGATTTGTTGTTTTTTTTAAAAAAAAATATTTGGTGGAAATTATAATGGAGAATGGCCTTCTATTGTTCATGAAAAATAAATTAAGAGAAATTAAAATCCTATTTTATTTTTATTTGTCTATAATGTTTATTTTTTTTAAATAAAATTGGATGATTTACTCCTGACCATCGGAAAGATTTTAACACATTGTTCGAGACAAAATATTTTATCCATAATAAGGAAGCACAACATGTAACAATTTGAAAAATAATAATAAACGAGAAAGCATCATGTTTTTTTATGGCAAGATCTTGAAAATTTTGTAATCGTAATCATTATACTATCGTCTTTAACTCTATTGTTTCAAAAGCCTTAGAATTGTGCCCTCTCTTAATTTTGAAAATTGGTTTGAAAAAATTGAGGATTTGTAGTCGTGTTTCAATTGAAATTGATGTGCAACACTACCTTAGTTCGTCTCAAAGCATCGTTGTAGTCCAGCTCGGGTTATTGAATTTTCGATGGGTTTTTAGTGGTGATTTTTATTGAATTTTCCTAGTTATTGGTAGCACCACATCAAATTGGTAGATTCATTAGGTTTATTGTCGCAAGTTGGTCATGCTCATTGTGCTCTACTGTAATGAGACGTCGTGGATCATCAAAGGAGGATGCTAGAAGGAATTCTCGAAAACACCAGTTTCATGAAGCAAAAAGAAATGATCCAGCTTTAAATCGGTTCAGGTCAATGCGTGACTCAATCTCGATCAACGAAATGTTTTTTTTTTTTTTTTTTGGGTGATGTTATGCATACTTGTCATTGACCTTTCTAAATATTTTTAACTATCAAGGTAATTTTTTATGTCGGCTTTTGGTGATTCAGAGAACCCATATTCTTTTGTCCTCAAAATGAGGGGTCTTTGTCCAACTCAGCCTCACATGCTTTGGTTGTAAGTATAAAAACATATTTTTCTTATTTTTTTTCCTTTTTTGGTGGGTTACACGTAATGGCCACCTGTACTTTTCAACTTATATTTATTATTTTATTATCAGTCACGTAAATGTTTATTTAATAAACCCACAATAAAAAGCTGGTTTAAAGACAATTTAAAAAAAAAAAAAAAAATTCTGTAGTTTAACGACAAAGAAAGGTATCTTAGAAAAGATTCAAACAAGTTAGAATATTCCTCCACCAAAATCCAATCGGTTAGATTTCCGTGGAGTTCAGTCGAATTCCTTCACGTTTATGGTTCGACGTTCAAATTAATTGTTGAAGATTTCATATCGAAAAGATGAACGGTTCTTTTTATTGATATCGGGTTAAATATGACATTCAAAGCTCATGAAATTCGAAAGATTATTCAGTTTAAAATTCGAGCCAAGTTTCAATCCTAAGACCTGTGGGTTATGAGTCCACCACACTTTTGTTGCGCCACTCTGATTTTATTACACAAATGTCATCATTGTAAAGTATACCAAGCGGGAAAGGAACGTCAGGTGGGAGAGGAAGTATGTACCGTGGTAGGGTACTATTCTACCACTAGACTACTAGTCCTCGCTTGCATATCGTCTGGTGTCTAACTTTGATAAAATTTATAATAGCTTAAGCCCACTGCTATTGTATGTTATTCGTTTTGGCGTATTATGTATCATGTCAGCTCATGATTTTAAAACTTGTCTGTTAGGGAGAGGTTTTCACATTTTTATGAGGAATCTTTCGTTCCCCTCTCCAACAGATGTGGGATCTCACAATCCACCCCAAGGTTTTAAAACTGTGAGGTCGACGACAATATGTAGCAGACCAAAGCGGATAATATCTGCTAGTAGTAAACTTAAGCGGTTACACAAACGGAATTCTAAGAATTTAACTTGCTTTTCAAATTTAAAAATTAAAATTTACTCAACACTAAAGATTAGAGAAAATAAATGTGAGAAACTAAATCAATTTATACTCGTAAACTTTGCAAGTTTGAGAATAAATACGAGAAAAAAAAACTATAATATTATATGTATCGGGACTATAATTTTTCTGGTGAAAAAATAGACGATGTCTCAACTTGAGAAAACTAATTAGGTCGGGATAAGAACGGTTTTTGTTTTTTTTTTTTTGGAAAAAGGGTGAAATACACACACTACAAATACAAATAATTTAATTAGGTGAAAAGGGACAGCAAGTGGACAACCATTAATTCCACTAATTAACACACCAAATGCATTTAATATTTGTATTGATTACTTACTCACATTTCTAATTTCATACTAATTAACAAGTATTAAAAGAGAATTAAATGAATTAATTAAGATTTGTTTAATGCGAAGTACCAAATTATTCCCCACTTTCTTAATTTTCTAATAATGGAAACAACTAATATTTGCCAAATCAGGAAATTATTTATTATTTATTAATTATTTAATATTTGCCCACTTTTCCTCCTCATTTATGTGTATTAAATTATTTATATGTATATTTTATATAGTCTATTTGATTGGATGGAATTGATTGTGGTTTGAAATTAAATGAGCCTCCACTTTAAGTAACATCTTTGGAATCAATTTGGAGATTCTTTCACCTTTTAAAGATTCTTTCACCTTTTAAAGATTCTTTCCCTTATTAAATTTAGAGTCTCGATCAAAGAATTCTTTCAGCTTATTTTATCATCTCTCATATATTTTTTAGAAAAATATAAACTTAAAATTCATGTATCCTCTAAATGTTTAATAAATTTTTGGATGGAACGATTAAGATTAAGTCAATGACTTATTATACTTGAATTAAAAAATATAATAGAAAATTTAAAGACAAAATGGAACTTTAGGTAACAACATTATGTAAGATGGTTATTAGCTGGAGAAGGCATGTTGGGCCTATCGGCCTTGGAGTAGGGATGTACACCCAACCCGAAAACCTGCGTCTATCACTGCTTTTCTCTCTTTCTCATCCTTTTCTGTAAATACAAATTTCTCTCTCTAACACCTATTCTTTTCCAAGTAAGTTGATTTCAATAGCATTTTGATATGGAAATCAACCCGAGGGAAAGTATGAAACAGATTATTTTAATGATCAAGATCAAGAGTAAAGAAAAACTCGTTTCTAAACTCGTGATTCGAATCACTCCACAAGAGGTTTGATCAATACCACTTGAATGACTCTACATACAAGTTATAAGTATAAGAATTTTAGCCTCTCAACAAAGCTAAAATAGAATTCTATTCTTAATTCCAAAATCTGATGTCTAATCAAAGAAAAGAAGGCTTTATATACCCTTTATAACCTTAGCGTATGCAATACATAACTCCAAATTAAATGGGCTAAATGAGAAATACCCAGCTAGTTAATGGTAGAATATAATGTAACTTCTATATTTAAAACTAGCTTAAATATGACAAACAAATAGTTGGGCTTATTAGTCATCCTTTGACTAATTTTATAAATTCAGCGGAGTTCATTAAATGCAACTTAAAGTGCATTTAATTCATCTCTTTCTTGAAGCTCAACTTTGCATAACATATAAGGGAGGTCTTCAACGTCTTCTAGAATTTCCTTGGATGAGCTCACCATAGCTTGAATATAACTGTATAAGGTTTGTTGTAGCTTCTTGGTTCTCGTCCTTATAATTGGACCTTGAGATATGGAAATTCCTTGATCGTGGTTCATATCACATTTTCTCGCGTTCTTTGTCTTGTTTCTCTCTTGCGCGCCGTCTTTTTCTCTTTAGTCTCCTGGAATGCTTAACTGGTAAGTTTTTTCTCTTTTTGTTATATCACCTGCTATTTATTATAATACATTGAAACCAAGTAAGACTTGTAGTGTGTATTTTGGGCCCATGGGTCTGGGCGTTTATTTGGGCCATTTCTTTTAATAAAAAAAAAAAAAAAAAATTGCGTGTTGGAGAGTCATTTTTTGTTTCTTGATCTAAATAATTTTAGATTAAGAATACAAAAATTATTATACCAAAATTAGTTTTCAAAATTTAATTTATTTTAAAATATTTATTGTTCATTTAATAAGCCTAAAATGATTAAAAAAATAAACATAAACCAAAAACTTGTTTTGTGTCAAATAAATTGTTTATGAATTTCTCATAGATTATTTATAAAAATTTTAATGTTATTTTTCAAAATTTCATGAGTATTTTTGAGACGTGGTATTAACGGTAAATATATTTAAAAAAATTTAAAGATGTTTTTGAAATTTAAAAAAAAATATAAGGGTAAGTATTTTAAAAACAATGAATGGTAATGTGTTGTTTAAAACATTTTTTTTAATAGCATTCATAAGTATAAAAAAAAAGGATTTAAAAAAAAATCCTAATAATTTAGGGCTAAATTTAAGGGGAAAAAGATATTCATGCTAGAGTGTTAATATTATATACTGTGTAATATTTAAATTAATTAAAGTTTTAATATTCAAAGTAGTACGTAATTGAAATAAATTAATAATTTCCTCTACTTAAAAGCTATCTTTTATATATAAAAAATTGTAACATAATTTTTTATTTTTAATATTTTAAGAAAACGAAATTCCAACGGCGGTTTTCTTTGACCGTCATCGGCGACGAGAGAGGAAGAGAAAATAAACCATGTGGTTAACTGTAGTTTTGCATGACTTTGACCTGGAACGTTACGGTTGGTGTAATTTATGGTGTAAACCCTAAACCCTAATATTAGGAGTTGAGCCATTGTCTAGCTCGTGTTATGCGTTGATTTGACCCTCTTCTTCGATTTATGGTTGATATCTATTCAAGTCTTAGCATTGGAGTCACACGAACACCGCTTCAATTGAGATGAAAAATTTTAAATGAAGAATGAGGGAAGAAATGATCACAAATTTTTATTATTCCAGCCAAATTTTAGCTCCATAAAAATAAATGAAGCATACTAATTTTTAATATAATATTAAGACTTCTTTAACATGTTAGACACGTATGAGCTTTAATACAATTTGTAAGTACTTATTCGACACGCTTTGACACCCTAGAAACTGCTTGAAGTGAACTTGTTTAGATTGATAGGGGTCTTCCATAAATATCTTAACACAAATAACACTTGTTTGAGATTCGAATCACTTTATAAGCAAAATTGATCATGTCAAGTTGAATGATTCTAAACATGCCATCTAAACCATATAGAATTGCAAAAAAACTTAGCTCTTACTTAAAAGAAACCACCTATGCTCTTTACTAAGTCTTTTTACAAATATAAAATATAAAACTTTATATAGCCTCAAAATGAAAACTTTATCTTATACGAGACATTTCAAAAGTTTGTAACTTTTATACTTAATGACCATAATTAACGACGCATTTGAATTTGTAACCATAAATCTAGATTTCAATCATTCATCTAAATTTGTAACCATCTAAAAATAAATGAAGACGCATTTGAAGTATTCTGAAGCTTTTAATGTGACATTAATATTACATGATTAAGATGTCTTGGATTATATCATATTTGGTCATGACACAAGGTCATCCCTTTCAGATTAATGTAAGAACTATTAAAAGGTTATATAATAACGGTCACGATTGATAGAGCTGTATCCTTGATGCATATGATATGCAATATAATCATAATATTATGTGAAAACGGTAAAAGAATCTTCAATTGTCCGGTAGCACTGAGCTTGTCTACACTTATTCGAGCCCACGAGAGTAACATAGTACTTGAAAAAGTAGGAAAGTTGCCCCCTAACAATTATAATTAATGCCTTGTACGAAAGTTCTTATATCGATGGGAACTTGCTAAAAAATTAGGGACCATAGATCAACAAATATCAAATGCTCTAAAAAGGAACCCAAAAAATTAAAGGCTCGTGTCCTTCCCACTTGCAGAAAGCTAACCACTTGAATTCGTATGGTTATGAAAATTCTGAGGAAGCAGCGCCAATGGCCCATTTTGGCTACCAAACACAAATGAAGCATCGCCGCACATTCAATAGCCTACTTTTTAGTTTTCTTCTTCCACTAACTTTTAAACTTTTTTCCATTTCATCCGTACCCACGATCGAAAAAATTGTGCTTGAATGAGATTTGACCCACTTTCTTGCAACTTTTTCTAACTCGGTGAACATTTTTCTAGGTTCCTCTTTTTCCATCTCGCTCTAATTCCATGGCATTCAGGCGCCGCGTGTGTCACGTCGTCTGATCATTGTCGTCGGAGTACATGACTTGGGTCACCGCTGTAGCCTCTAGAGCTTGTTCCATCAAAGATTTGTAGACGTGGGTCGCTGCTGGGTTGTGTACAGCGAGAAGGGAGAGTGAGAGGAAAAGAGGGAACAGGAAAAAAGTTTAAACAAAAAACTTAAATCTAAAAACAAGGTTTGAAAACGGTGGAGAAATGCTTATCTTGCTATCAAATTTGATTGGATCCCAAAAATTTAGGTCAGTCCGCCCAATGAACCTACATTCTAATTTCTCTATGACTTGCATGGAAATTTCGTACCTAATCTCCTAGCTGTTTGTGGGTCTCTGTCTTTGTGTATAAGCTGTTTGTGGGTCTCTCTGGGTTATGTTGTATCTGACTTATGATCGTTGTTCATCATGTTTTTGTCGTCTTATGTATAATTTTCTTAAATCTGGACCAAAATTCGCTGTTCTTTTTTCGATTTTCTAATTATTTGACTTCATTACATGATGATTACTTCTGGGTTTTCCCATTTTCTTCTGGATTACTCTTTGATCTGTCTCTTATCTTGAATTGGGTGTTTAGGAAACGTTTTGTTCTTTTAAATCCTTCTTGAAATAGCTGGCATCCATAAAGTGTATTCAAATTGCAAATACATTGGGATTTGACCAACTGTTGTCATTCTTTGGATTAGGACAGCCCTGTTTTTTTCCTTCTTTTCAAGCAGTGTTTCTGACATGGGTCAGTACTTCCTTCAAGTCAAGTTGTTTACCTACCATTACTAGATAGCTGTTTGGTCTATGAGGATTTCTTGAATTAAATTCTCTCTTATTTTGATTTGTGTTCATAGGTTTATATTGTACAACAGATGGTTCAAGTAGCTTTCTGTTAATTCAAACATGTCAATTGCTAGCAGCCACATAGAAAAAAAGATTTATTATAAAGATGCTGACAAAACTTTCAAGCTTGTGTTCACTTTAGACAAGACACAGAGATTCCCACTTTATAGCTGGAACAGTTTTTCTGCGGTGTTTTGTTTTGTCCTTTTCTTTTTCTTTTTTAGTTCAAGATGGAATCGAACCATTAACATTTAAGATGCGAGCGATGTTTTGTCCATTATGCTATGCTTGAATCGGCGAATGTTTTGTCTTTTTCGAGAATGAGAATTAAGAACATATAATAAGCAGCCGTAATTATCTTTAACTTTGAAAGTACATGGACTTTTCTTGTCTATAAATATGTGATATTTCCTGTCTTTGAAAGACGTGTCTTAGTTTTTCTCATTTGTTTCTCTTGGTTCATTCTTCATTCTTGTGGAATATATGCTTTGTTTCTGAGTCCCCCACGACGAGGCTCGCCATCTCAGGATCGAAAGAGAACTCTATTCTTGAAGATTGTTTTATTTATTCCAAGTCTGAGATCTTTCTTCTGCTTGGAGAGATAGTGACAGAGCCTGCTTGATTGAAGGTTAATCCGACCGGATACTCGTTTACATTCTTCATCTCTATCTGTTCTGCCATTTTCCTGCTAGAACGGTTGTCTTGAAGGTATGAGTTTTTTCCTTCATTTGGTTTAGAGGGGTTGTTCTAAAATATGTTGCATAGTTTTCTACCTGGTTTTGTGTATACATTCTTGATCTTGATGCATATAAAACATTGATCTAGTTTAGATCATGAATAAAGTAGCAAATTGAGTCATTGTGAGATCTCACGTCGGTTGGGGTAGAGAACGAAACATTCTTTATAAGAATGTGGAAACCTCCTCCTAGCAGATGCGTTTTAAAAACCTTGAGTGGAAGTCCGAAAGGGAAAGTCCAAAGAGGACAATATCTGCTAGCGATGTGGTTGGGCCGTTACAGTCATGTTTTCTTCAATCTTCATATCCTCTATGCTTTCTAGGTGGTGGTAATTCATCATGGAAAATGGAAAATGTCAAGAAGATACACCCAAGGAGCTGTATGAGGTTCCACCATTAATCAAAAACATATCATCAGTTCAAGTCGCTGGCTTTGACAGTATTGAAGAGTGTAATGAAGAGATTGACCCTCCAAATAACCCCTCTACCCTGCGTATTGTAAGTTCTTATGCAATTCATGTGTATTTTAGTGAAGAAAGTTATGAAACTAATGGTTTTTGAGATTGCATACGTGTGTTCATCTTCTAGAATTGATTGTAAAGCAGGGAAATGTATCATCATCTGGCGTGCAAAGCGATGCCGAGTTTCAGTTGGATAACCATCGAAGAAAAAATAATGTCTCTCTCAGCATGCCACCGTCCCCTGTGGGAGTTCAGCTGTCCCCCAAAACAGTTTTCTCAACTGGTGAAAGAATTCCAAACAATGGAACCTCAGGTCTTGCTGCTCTGGAAAAACCACAGAAAGCTACATTGTTTCACTCTCAGCCAATTCCGATGGGCTCGACATTCGAGGATGCAACGAGGAACATAAAGGCTGCACCGCACCCTAGTATTTCAAGATTGAAGGACAGAAGATATGATTCTTTCAAAACATGCTCTGGAAAACTTGCAAGGCAATTAACTATACTTCGTGGAAAGTCCCAACAACAAATTAGGCCAGATGAAACTGAAGCTCAGGAAGCAGTCATTGAGAACAACTTACCTGCTGAACGTTACTTTGCTGCTCTGGAAGGTCCTGAGCTAGAAACACTAAGGGTATGTTGCCTAGATTCTTAGTCCCTTCCTGCCATCATCAGACACGAAATAATTGCTCTTTCATTTTCCATTTCTAAACAGCCTTCAGAGGAAATACTGCTCCCAGATGACAAGACATGGCCTTTTCTACTCCGATTTCCGATCTCTTCGTTTGGTATGTGTCTTGGTGTTAGTAGCCAAGCAATCATGTGGAAAGCATTGGCCTCTTCAGCTTCCACGAAGTTCCTTCATTTGAGCCTGAAAATAAATTTTGTTTTATGGATCATTTCCATTGCTCTTGTAATCACTGTCGCTTCCACTTACCTTCTGAAAGTTCTTCTATACTTCGAAGCAGTTCGCCGAGAGTACTATCATCCTATTCGTGTCAACTTCTTCTTTGCACCATGGATAGCCCTCTTGTTCTTAGCAATTGGTGTTCCTCCATCTGTTGCTTCCAAACTGCATCCAGCACTTTGGTATGTTCTCATGACTCCATTTTTATGTCTTGAGCTTAAGATTTATGGGCAGTGGATGTCAGGAGGCCAACGAAGGCTGTCAAAAGTGGCTAATCCTACTAACCATCTTTCCATTGTGGGGAACTTTGTGGGGGCTTTGTGGGGAGCTTCAATGGGACTAAAGGAAGGACCTATATTCTTCTTTGCCATTGGAATGGCTCACTATTTAGTCCTTTTTGTAACTCTCTACCAAAGACTACCAACCAATGCGACACTCCCAAAGGAGTTGCATCCTGTGTTCTTTCTTTTCATAGCAGCACCTAGCGTGGCATCTATGGCATTGGCAAACATACAAGGCTCCTTTGATAACGCTTCACGAATGATTTACTTCATCGCTATGTTCCTCTATTTCTCACTGGTTAGTCTCTGTGCAGCTTATTCATTTGTTGTTGGCTTTGTTTATTATTGTTGTTGTTTTATGAGCTTATGAGGATATGTGAGATCTCACATCGGTTAGAGAGGACAACGAAACATTTTTTTATAAGGGTGTGGAAACCTCTTCCTAGCAGACACATTTTAAAGACTTGAGGGGAAGCTCGAAAGGGAAAACCTAAAGAGGACAATATCTGCTAGTTGTGGGCTTGGGCCATTGCTAATGGTATTAGAGTCAGACACTGGGCGATGTGCAAGCGAGGAGGCTGAGCTCCGAAGGGGGGTGACACGAGGCGGTGTGCCAGCAAGGACACTGGGCCCTGAAGAGGGTGGGATTGGGAGGTCCATATCGATTGGAGAAGAGAACGAGTGCCAGCGAGGATGCTGGGCTCCAAAGGGGGTGGATTGTGAGATCCCACCTCGGTTGGAGAGGAGAACGAAACATTCTTTATAAAGGATGTGGAAACCTCTCCCTAGCAGACATGTTTTAGAAACCTTAAGTGGAAGCCCGAATGGGAAAGTCCAAAGAGGACAATATCTGCTAGCGGTGGGTTTGGGCTCTTACAGATACTGTTCACAATTCCATCCATGCCTTGAACGATGATTCAATCTTCATTTCAATGCTTTGTTAAACGTGTTTCCATTCCATGATTCTTTGCAGGTTGTTCGAGTCAATTTTTTCCGAGGCTTCCAGTACGTCACAACTGTCTTTCTTCTCTTTAAACTTTGATCATACTTTTCAAGTTAGTTTATCTCACAAACATTTTGTTTTGAATCATTAGGTTCTCACTGGCCTGGTGGGCATATACCTTTCCCATGACTGGAGCTGCCATTGCAACCATAAGATACTCAACTGAAGTTACAAATATAGTAACACAAGTTCTTGCTGTTCTTCTCTCTGTCATTGCAACAGTCATAGTGGGGTCTCTCTTCGTAACAACTATCATACACGCCTTTGTGTATCATGACCTCTTTCCCAATGACATCGCTATAGCCATTAGCGACAGGAAGCCAAAACCACCACATAAGAATTGGTTCCAAAATCTAAGAAATGGAAATTCAGAATCCCAAAATATTGAAAACTTCTTGAAGTTTTCAGACCCTGATAGCAAAGATTTAGAAGCATGTGTTGGACCGAAAACCTCCGAAGGCGAAGACGGGAACGTCCCATCATCAAGTGATCAGCCTCAATGATCACAGGTTCAACCCTTTGTAAAAGTCACCACTCAAACATACGAGGAACTTGATTTTGTAGTTTGAATGGTTCCAATAAACATGTTGGAGCTTGATAGTTATACACACTGAGAGTTGTAAGATATAGTTTTTTTGTTAGACATCTCATGTAATCTATCAATTTTTTTGTAACAATATCTATGATGGCCTTGATATCTTGTTCATGTGATATATCAATAAAGTAACTATGTTGAAATATTCCAAGTCTAAGTTTTGCTAAGTTTCAGCTGTTGCGAACTGCCCTTCAACCTGCTAATAAACTGCAAGGCTATGATTGAAATAGTTTTAAGAATGAAATGCTTTTAGATGGTAAAAAGTACCTCCAATGTAATGGCCCAAGTACATCCAATGACGCTGGCTGACGAACTCTTTTTGACAAATCCACCTACGGAGATGAATCCAAGAGGTCAAAAGTTCACATCTCTCTCTGTTTACGGTCTCTAGGACAGTAAAAAACAATGAAACATTTGATGTTGGATTGTCTGTCTTGTTTCTCTGATTAAAATATCATGAGGGTTATCCATTCATATAGAGCTGAGATTATCACTGATACTGAGACCACCAGCTTACTGTTGGACGACAATAATTTCAGCATCACTGATGTGCTCTGTTTATGCCTACAATGACTGGCAAAATGATATGAAACAATGGAAGCTTTGGTCCCCCACAGTAATGGAAGCATCTTCTTGTGAAGCAGAAATTTCCACAAAAAAGAAAAAGGAACATAAAAGAGATATGTATTGATGTCAGAATTTGCCTTTCCTCCTAACAAGCTTTGTCCGTTTCTCCTCAAAACTTCTCTCAAAGTTAGCTCACTTTTATCTGAAGTTTGAGTTTGAAGCCTTATTCAAAGGGCAAGCCCTATCTTCGAGCACGAACACGAGCAAGTTAGGCCTTGTTTAGTAACGTTTTCCATAATACTAATCCGTATAATATCGTTCGTATGTGCTATAAGAGTTCGTGTATAGGTAGTCGTACACCTTAAGAGAGTTCGTATGTCTAGAAATTGCAAATTTTCTTCTTATAGGATATTTTTTGAACCATTAAGAGATAATTTGATTATCTAAAAGTTACGTGTTTGATCCAAGTTAGCTGAACTACATATGGTTAATTTTGATTATGACTAATTGGTAAAAAAAAAATTGTTAAAGATTAGAAAGGAGTGTCAAATCTTTGTCTAGAATTTTATTTAACAATTAGCAAGGATAGCTTAATTGAAAGCATGCAAAGTCACATGTTATATTTAGAAATTAGCGGAGATAGCTTAGTCGGGATGGAAGTGACCTATTTTATTTACAATTAGAAGGAATAGCTTAGTTCGGAGCGGTCACATGTTATCAATTCATATTACTCGAATAATTAGTCTAATAATTGTAAATATTCATCTTACCTAATTCTTTGGATTAGCTTAGTTGGAAATTGTTAGACTAATCTACCACAGTCATGTGTCACCGTGATACTTGTCCAGGATGTGTTGTCTATGACCACATGCCTATCCCAAATCCCTTTTACATGCTTTCATGTTAAACTATTTCATGTTCCGTCAATATGGGGGTGCATGACCGATTGTCTACACCAGCCAGGACTAAAATGCCCCAAAATGCACTATTGGGGGATGTGACTAATTGTCGATTCTTCCTACTAGGATTATATGCTATCAAAACCATTGTTGCTGCCTACTCGCCTTTAGCTTATAACATTGTTTTTTTTTTAAATTGTTTTCAACCCATTTTCTCGCTCATGCCTACTCGCCTTTAGCGAATTTCACATGAATGACTTGTTTGCTAGGTTAGAACAAGTGCTGAATAATCGTCATCTTGCTGAAGTAAGAGTGCAATTGTGACAAGTGATATGAGAATTGAGTCAACTACTTGTAAAATAGTACACAAGCATGTCCACTGAAACAACTAGGCAAGTTTTAGGTTGCCTGATTGGCTGAAATCGAAGAGCATTTAGTTAGCATAAGTGAAGCTCTTAATGGAATGGGACTTTTGGAGTCTTGCATGAATGATATTTCTGTTAAAGGCGACAAGATCGACAAGATGGCAGGTCGCCTTGAGGCAATGTCTATCCGCGAATTAATGACTAGGAACGAGACCCTAGAAGAGAAGGACACAACTGTTGTTGGCTTTGAGCATAGGGATTGCTTGACGAACTCTATTGCCAGAATGAAAGATGGCATGGAGAGCTTATACAATGCCCAAAAAGTGATCGTTCAGCTGGTCTTAGAAATGTTTAAGGATTTGAGAGTAGCTTTTGGAGTGGTCAAGATTGAAGTGGCGGATCTAAGCGCCAAATTAAACCTCCCTATGAGAGATAGGGGGAACCAAATCCCAACGGGGGGCGTGAAACAATTTAACAAAATATAGGTTCCAGAGCCTAAGTCCTTCTATGGGGTTTGAGATTCCAAGGCTCTAGAGAACTTTATTTTCGACCTCCAAAAGTACTTTCGAGCCACAAATACCGTGGTAGGAGAAGCAAAGGTCACGGTAGCAACAATGCATCTAGCCGACGATGCGATCCAAGTACATAGACATTCAAGATGGTCAATGTATTGTGGACACTTGGGAGAGCT
The DNA here is from genome assembly GCF_002738345.1 of Cucurbita maxima. Taxonomy (NCBI): domain Eukaryota; kingdom Viridiplantae; phylum Streptophyta; class Magnoliopsida; order Cucurbitales; family Cucurbitaceae; genus Cucurbita; species Cucurbita maxima. The sequence goes on from NW_019272069.1 coordinate 420,392, forward strand.
TAAAACAAGAACTCCGCTCTCAATTCTTCCTAGAGAATGTCGAGATAATTGCAAGAAGGAAGTTTAGAGAGGTAATGCATACTACCAATATCCGACACTACGTTAAGCAATTTTCTAGACTTTTGTTAGATATACATGATATGTTTGAGAAAGATAAGGTCTTTAGTTTTGTAGAAGGGGTAAAATAGTGGGCGAAAATCAAGCTCAACGAACAAAGAGTTCAAGATCTTTCCACGATCTATGCCACAATGAACGACTATTTGATCTTAGTATCGATCAACCCCAAGAAATTAAGTAGGGTCAAACGTCTGCAAGTGGTGAAAATAAAATTATTGACCAAACTCCCTCAAAGGTGGGGGGAGTGACAGACCTGAAACGAGGGGAATGTGAGTCATCCCAACAAAAAGATAGAACTCCATACGTGGAGATCTCACAAGAAGAACAATCCTAGTGAAATCTGAGACTCCTATGTTGACTTCTGACAATCGCGAGGAAATCATCGACGAAATAAAAACGGCCGAAGGAAATTTGTTGGAAAAAAGAAAATAATGAAAGGCTAACAGAGAGAGAAAGTATGCGTTGAATACCCGATAGATTGTTATTTTCATTCACTTGACATATTTAAATAACCATCCTATCCTATCCTATCCTAAAATTAGGCACAAATCTTGCTCTCAAAGTTGGCCCAAATGGAAAGAAAAAAGTACGCTCTTTCATTATATGCGAGCGTTAATTCAGATATCCAAAAACCAAAACAACTAAATATCAAAAAACCAAAACAACTAACTAAGTTTAAGGAAATGGGTGAATAACCTAAATAAGGAAAAACTGCTTTTATCTAACAATCTCCTCATAAAAGCTGTGGTATATCTACCTTATTATTTGAACTCCCTCCTCCTAGAAGCTGTGTATATCTACCTTATTATTTGAACTCCGATCTTTGAGCGTAGTTCTTCAAATTTTCCCGTGCTAGTGACTTGGTGAAAATTTCTCCGAGCTGTTCCTCTGTTCGGATGAAATCAATCTTGATGAGCCCCCAATCTGCACATTCTTGGATGTAGTGGAATCTAATTTTTATGTGCTTGCTCTAGTCGTGCAAAACTAGATTTTTGACCACGGAGATTGTAGCTTTGTTGTCCACGTATAGCATTGGTGGATCGCCTTCTCTTCCGATGATTTCTTCTATTAGTCGTGCAAGCCAGACCTCTTGTGTTGCCGCCGTTGAAGCGGCGATGTATTATGCTTCGCTGGAAGACAAAACAACTACCTTTTGTTTTGTTGATTGCCAGCAGATCGCGTTGCCTGAGAAGAAGTAAATCATTTCGCTGGTGCTCTTACGATCATCAACGTCACAGGCCATGTTATTATCACTGTAGCCGACCAGCTCAAGCTTCTCCTTTCCTGTCCCTGCGCAGTATCTCACACCCTAGTCTCTGGTTCCAGCCACATAATGCAGAATGCGCTTGACAGCCACAAGATGCTCCTCCCTAGATGCTTCCATGAATCTACTCACGTATCCAACGGAATAAGCAAGGTCATGACTTGTGTTTACCAGATAGCACAGGCTCCCAACAATGCTGCGGTAATTGGTGGCGTCGATTGCCGTTCTAGTGCTAGCCTTCCTTAGTTGGAGCTGGGCCTCCGTTGGCGTCCTTGTAGGGTTACTGTCCGCAAGTCCGGTTGTGTTCAGCAGCTTCTTCGCGTACGCACTTTGGCAAATGGTGATGCCGGCAGTACTCTGTTGCACTTCGATGCCGAGGTAGTAGCTGAGCACGCTGAGATCGCTCATATTGAAGTTCTTTGACATCTCCCTCTTGAATCTTCCGAGGACTTCCATGTCGCCTCCAATGATTATGAGGTCGTCGACGTACACTCCCACGATCAGTTGCTGCTTGTCATGGCCGTGTGTGTACATTCCATGTTCAGAGGCACAACACTTGAACTTCAGCGACAGTAGGGTACTGTCGAGCTTCGTGTTCCAGGCTCGTGGTGCTTGCAGAAGCCCATAGAGTGTCTTGTGCAGGCGCAATACCTTATGAGGGTTGTCGTTGTCTAGGAAGCCTGGTGGTTGTATGACATAGACGGTCTCCTTCAGCTCTCCGTTCAGGAACGCGGATTTCACGTCCATGTCGTGGACCTCCCAGGAATGATGTGCCGTAATTGTCAGCAATAGGTGGACAGATTCCAGTCTTGCCACCGACGCAAATATCTCCTCGAAATCCACTCATTGCTTCTAGATGTAGCCCTTTGCCACTAGACGAGCCTTGTGTTTCACAACTTCTCCCTCTTCGTTACGTTTTAGTTTGAAGACCCATTTAAGCCATATGGCTCGGTGTCTCGGCGGCACTCCTCCAAACTCAACGTCTGGTTCTCAGTGATGGATGTCATCTCCTCCTGCATTTCCTTCAGCCTACACGAGTTTCTTTCTGCTTTGAGTTCGCACACCGCCAGTCCAAGTGGTTCACCTCCTCCCACTAGGTCTTTCATTCTTCGGTACCTGGCCACCAGATCATCATCGTGATTGACATCCAGCGTTGAATCTGCAGTTCGTGGTGTTGCAAACTCCATTGGTTCAGGGGGTGCAGCTACTGGCGGTGGTGATGGTTCTCGATGCTGCTCTCTTCCTTCTCCCGGCTCGGTGATGAGGCACTCCATTATGAATTAATTTGGGTTTTGATCTGTCTCAGTCACGTCGTTCCACTGCTAGAAGGTTCTTTCATCGAAGATGACGTCATGAGACACGTGAGCTCACCCCCCGTAGGATCATAGAGACTGTACGCCTTGCTCCCAGGTTCGTAGCCGGTGAAGATGACCTTCGGCCCTCTTGGATCGAGCTTGGCAAGGTGGGGACAGGAGCCGAACACTCAGAGATGATGTACGCTGGCTTCTTGTTGTACCAGGCCTCATGTGGCGTCTTCCCGTTGAGGCTTCGCATTGGCGACCGATTGAGGAGATAGACGGTCGTCATTACTGCCTATCCCCAGAACCTCCCAGGCATCCTGACCGTCATCAACAATGACCTTGCTGTCCCGACGATGGTCTGATTTTGGCGTTCCACCACCCCATTCTACTGGGGGGAGTAGGGCACCGTTAGTTTCCGCTGCATGCCGAGCTCGTTGCAGTACTTACCGAAGCTCCCTAAGGCAAATTCTTTGCCTCAGTCCGTGCGCAACACTCGCATATTCTTCCCGCATTCGGCCTCTGTTCGTGCTTGAATGCGCTTAATCACTTCTGTCGCCTCACTTTTTGCTTGCAGTAGAATCAGCCACATGAAGTGGCTTTTGTCATCGACCAGCAGGAGGAAGAGGGTTTTGCCGCCTGGGATTGTCAGCTTGATGGGACTGCAGATATCGCCGTGCACGAGCTCCAATGGCTCACTGGCATGGTAGGATGCCTAAGACAGAAAGGGGGTGCCCCTCGGATCGAGCTTGGCAAGGTGGGGACGCGCGCCGAAAACTTGGAGATGATGTACCGCTGGCTTCTTGTTGTACCAGGCCTCATGTGGCGTCTTCTCATCGAGGCTTCGTGTTGGCGACCAATTGAGGAGATAGACGGTCGTCATTACTGCCTATCCCCAGAACCTCCCAGGCATCCTGGCCGTCATCAACAATGACCTTGCTGTCCCAACGATGGTCTTATTTTGGCGTTCCACCACCCTGTTCTGCTGGGGGAGTAGGGCATCGTTAGTTGCCGCTGCATGCCGAGCTCGTCGCAGTACTTACCGAAGCTCGCTAAGGCGAATTCTTCGCCTCAGTCCGTGTGCAGCACTCGTATCTTCTTCCCGCATTCGGCCTCCATTCGCACTTGAATGCATTTAATAGCCTCTGCCGCCTCACTTTTCGCTTGCAGTACGATCAGCCACATGAAGCGGCTTTTGTCATCGACCAGCAGGGGAAGAGGGTTTTGTCGCCTGGGGTTGCTAGCTTGATGGGTCCGCAGGTATCGCCGTGCACCGAGCTCTAATGGCTCACTAGCGCGGTAGGATGCTTGAGACGAAAAAGGGGTGCGCCTCTGCTTGCCGATGAGACACCCATCACATAGCCTGTCCATGCCTTCAATTGCCGGCAAACCATGCACCATCTCCCTTGTGTAGTTTTTGTAGAGCAGGAAAGTTCAGGTGCCCGTACCTTGCGTGCTACCTCCAAGCTACTTCTTCGGTCTTGGCTCAGAAGCTGATCGGTTGGTCTATCTCCAACTCCAGGATGTAAAGACGGTTTGTCGTGCGCTGAACTTGCATGAGCAGCCGTCGTCGATCATCGCAGATTTTGAGTAGCCCGCGCTAGATGGAAATGAAGCAGCCGACCTCATCGAGTTGACCCAGGCTCACAAGGTTAGCCTTGAGCCTCGGGATGAAGTAGACGTCGGTCAGCTTGCGGTGCTCGCCTCCCTTGCCAACGAACAGGATGGTGCCACGCCCTTTGATCTCGACGACAGAGCCGTTGCCAAATTTCACCGTCCCGCAAATTCTCGAGTCGAGCTCGGAGAACTCAAATCTAGTCTCGGTCATATGGTTTGTTGCCTTTGTGTCGAGGACCCATCACTGGTTCTCATGCTGCTTGCCCCTCTCACAGATCTGAGCGAACACTCGCTCCTCCTTCAGTTGAATTGGCTCCCCAACCGATGCCTTTGTTACGTCCAGCTGGAGCTCTTCCTCGGGTTCGACGCTCGTCGGAGTAGCAGTTACGCCGTCGTCGATTACCTCCGTGGATTTGGAATCAAAATTGGGGACTTCGGACAAGACCGATGCACTTCACCATGAAAAGAGCCGGCTCTTCCTCCTTGGATTGAGCCACATGGGTCTTCTTTTTGTTCCTGAGCTTGCTCCAGCAATTCTTGCTCAGGAGGCCCTTCTTCCAGCAGTTCGAGCATTGGATTGGCTCGCCATTGGTCGACTCCTTCTTTTGATCCCCCTTTTTCTTGCGCGTGCGCCTGCGAGATTTGCATGGCTTCTTACAGCCTTTGTGGCTGGAGGACCCGTGTCACAATATCTCACGCTCAAAGATGTGAATAAATATGAAATTATTATTACTCAAAGAAGATAATACAGAGACAACTAAAATAATGAACTCTTTACTGTGGCTGTGTTTTACCAAGCGTGAAGTTTCTATTTAAACTGAAATAAATCGTATAAATAACTCCTACAAAGACTCACCTCAAATACACATTCAGGTTGAATCCTAATAAAAATGAATAGCTTAACAACTTGACTAATTCCATCTAACAATAAGTTTCACTAATTCCGAGAGACTTAGGAAAAGCTTCAAACTTCACTTTGGCAAGTGCCTTAGTGAATATGTCTGCAACTTGCTTATTAGTATGTATTTTCTGTAATTCAACATCCTGTGATAATACTTTCTCTCGAACAAAATGATAATGAGTTTCAATATGTTTCGAACGAGGATGAACTACTGGATTTCCAGCGAGTTTTATTGCATTTTCATTATCACAATTGATTTGAATTGGCTGATTGAGAGTAGTCACGATTTCTTGAATAAGCCTTCTCAGCCCACAAGCATTCTTGAGTAGCCATTGTAGCAGCTACATATTCTGCTTTACAACTTAACAAAGCAACGGTACTTTGCTTTTTTACTGCACCATGAAATTGCAGCAGAGCCTGCTGTAAAACAAAAACCTGTTGTGGAGCGTCTATCATTCACGTCGCTAGCCCAATCAACATCCACCAAACCACTCAATAAAAATGACTTTGATTTCTCATACATTAATCCATAATTTAGAGTGCCCTTGATGTAACAAAGAACCCTTTTTGGTGCAATTAAATGAGTCTCATGGGGTTGATCCATAAATTGAGACACAACTCCTACGAAAAAGACAATGTCTCGCCTTGTGATAGTTAAATAGAATAAACTACCAACAAGTTGACGAAAGAATGTAGCATCTGCTAATGACTTCCCTTCATTTCTAGCTAATTTTAGATTTGGTTCCATAGGAGTAGTTTTTTCTCTTGAATTCTCCATATGAAACCTCTGCAATAAACTTGATGCATATCCTTTTTGAGACAAAAAATAACCATCTTCACATTTCTTAATTTTTAAACCCAGAAAACAATCATCCTCACCTAATCTTTTCATTTCAAAACGAACAAACAAGGCATCTTGGAGACTACTAATTTCAACACTATCATCACCAATAATAATCATGTCATCAACATAAAGTAAGAGCAAGGTGCATCCAGTTGTTGTTTTCTTAACAAATAAGCTCAAATCAGCACATGAAGACTTAAAACCACAAAAATTAAGATAATGAGCAATCTTACCAAACCAAGCACGAGGAGCTTGTTTGAGTCCGTATAATGGCTTCTTAAGTCTGCACACGTAATTAGGATATTCCTTAGAGGTAAATCCTTGCGGCTGCTCCATAAAAGTATCACGATCCAACTCTCTGTAAAGGAAAGCATTTTTCACATCAAGCTGCCATAATTTCCAGCCTTTACTAGCAGCTAAAGATATGATTGTTCGTAATGTTACCATCCTTGCGACCGGACTAAAAGTCTCGTCATAGTCTCAACCATATTGCTGAGAGAACCCATGAGTAACAAGGCGAGCTTTGTGTCTATCAATTCTACCATCAGTTTTTTTCTTCACCTTGTAAACCCACTTACAAGTAATTAAATCGGATCATGAGGCTTTGGTACAAGCTCCCAAGTGTCATTTTTTCGTAGTGCTGAAATTTCTTCCATCATTGCATTTTCCCATTCTGAAATTCTTTTAGCTTCACTGTACAACCTTGACTCATTTTCACTTGTATCTCCCATAAAAAAAAAAATGACAAAACAGAAAATTGATTAATGTCAACTACAAAATCAGAAAAATGACCTGGTAACCTTTTCTGTCTTTGAGGATTTTTTCTTGTGACAACTTCAATATTTGTAGTGGCTTCTCTGTTCTCTTCAGCTTGAATGTCTGTTGCAATTGAAAATTCTTCTCTCCCTAATGTATAATTGTCAGGAAAAAGTGCAACAGTAGTTGTACTTTAGCTATTATCTGCATCGTCTCTGTAACTTGAAATTTCATCAAACACCACATCACAAGACATAATAACCATCTTTGTTTCCAAATCCATACACCTCCAACCCTTTCTATGAGTATCATAGCCAGCAAAAATGCATTTTTTGGCCTTTGGGTCAAGTTTAGTTCGATTATGTTTCAGTACATGAACGTAACAAATAGACCCAAAAATACGAAAATAACTCACATTGGGTTTATGATGATAAATCAGATCGAATGGTGATGATTTTGTCCCTAGCCATGAAGGCAGCTGATTTACAACATGACAAGCTGTTTGAAAAGCTGACGCCCATGACTCTCTTGGAAAACTCCTCGCATGCAGCCAAGACAAGAAAATTGATGTAAGATGAGCTAATTTATGCTCAGCCACCCCATTTTGTTGCGGGGTTTCTGGACAAGTCAGTTGACGCTGAATCCCATGCTCCTTACAGTATTCCATAAAATCATTTGAAAGATATTCCCCACCATTATTAGTGCTCAAGCACTTGATTTTCAATTCAAATTCTTTTTCTACAGCATGCTTAAATTGAATAAATTTTGAAAAAGCTTCACTTTTGTGTTCTAAGAAGTATACCCAACTGAAGCGAGAGAAATCATCCACAAACACCATCACGTAATGAAAGTCGGAATACCTTGCTATTCGCATCGGTCCCAAAAGATCAGAATGAATCAATTCTAATGCTGTTGAAGCTCTACTCTTTGAGCTTGTGAAAGGAAGACGATGAGACTTGCCATATTGGCAGCTTGGACGAATCTCATCATGCTGAATATCTTTAAAGACAGGGACACCATCAAGAAGTTGTTTTGTGGATATTTTCTGCAACAACTGAAAAACCAAATGACCCAAACGAGCATGCCAAAGAGGGGAGCTTGCATTATGACCAACTTTCTTGATATATTCATCACTAGCTGATAAAACATACAAAGATTCTTTTCTTTTTCCACATAACATAATATCAGCAGCAACACGTTTCACATTAGATAATATTTAAAATCTTTAGGACCAAAAAGAACATACCTTCCTGAATCTGTTATTTGTGATACAAAAGCAAGGTTTTTTTTTTCAAACCCGGAACATGATAAACGTCTTTGAGTAGAACACTCACATCATTCAAATCTCCTTCTTTCGTCACAGGATGCATTGAATTATCGGTTGTCATAATGGCCTTCATTTGAAAATGTGGACGAACATCTGATAGAAGAGTTTCGTTTCCAGTTTCATGATGAGAAAATCCAGAATCAACGATTCATTCTTCATTGTAGTCTATAAAGGCATGAGCACTTGCAGAAACACCATCTTGATGTACAACTGAGGTCACATTTGTTGGCTGGTCAAGAACCTCAGTAGTTAAGCAATGTTCCCAAATTGAATTTGAAGAACTTTTACTTTCATGTACAACATTTGTTTCTGATTCCTACATTTTAACTCGACAATTTGGCTTAATATGGCCTGGCTTTCCGCAACGATGACACACCACTTTCATCTGACAATCTCGTTTAAATTGGTCAGGTTTTCCATACTTATAACAAGCTTTAAATGGCTTCTTTGACGACTCCTCACTTCTGAATTGTTTCCCATTGGTTGATGAAGACTTTGAATGATAATTTTGTCTCCTTTGATCTTTGACATACAACACATCTTTTGACTTTGGGGAAAACTCGTTGCTGCTGGTCATTTTCTTAACCAAGGCTTCCTGATTTGAAAGAAGATTCTCAAGTTCAATTACCGTAGGCTAATTTTCTCACCCTTGTATTGCGGAAACAAAGAACATAAATTCTTTTCGTAATCCACGAATAAGATAACGCCATAATCGAGCATCACTCACTAGCTCCTCAGCATCTAATTATGAAATTTCAGAACATAGATTTTTCACTTTCAAGAAATATTCTTCAATAGAAAAATTACCTTGAGTTACCACAACTAGTTCATTCTCTAGAAATTGCAATCGAGTTGTATTTTTCTTAGTGAACAACTTTTGAAGGGTTTTCCACACTTGCTTTGGTGACTTTAAATCGCGAACATGATCAATATATTCCTTGCTAATAAGAGTTAGCAAGGTAAATAAGACTTTTCCACATTTGATCTTCCATTTTCGGCGTAATTCAATAGTCTGTGGAGTGTCGGCTGAATTTTTGTGTCATCATCTTCAATTAAATCCCACAAATCTTGTCCCTAGATAAGCTTCCATACATAACTTCCAATAATTATAATAATTGCCTACAAGCTTTTCCGTAGTTACACCCTTAGAAGCACTTCCACCATTCATCTCGTTGAGTAATAATATCAAACCATACCAAATTGGCTCTATACCAACTGTCACAATATCTCACGCTCAAAAGTGTGAATAAATATGAAATTATTATTACTCGAAGAAGAAGATAATACAGAGACAACTGAAATAATGAATTCCTTTACTGGCTGTGTTTTTACCAAACCTGAGGCTTCTATTTAAATTGAAATAAATCCTATAAATAACTCCTACAAAGATTCACCTGAAATACACATTCACATCTAATAAAAATGAATAGCATAACAACTTGACTAATTTCGTCTAACAATAAGTTGCACTAGTTCTGACAACCCGTTGCTCTCGTTGGTGTTGACGCAGAGCTTTAGGCATGCAAGTCATTTCTCCTCAGTGAGGAGTAGATGACCCTCCTTGTCGACAGCTGAAGCGGCATTCTTCTTCTGTTGCTCGACGTTGCGCAGATCGAGGGCGACCTGCAGCATATCTTCTTCACGATTTCTGTCTCGTTAATGCTCCCACCGAGAGTGGTGATGCTGTTGGCGAGCCCCGTGATCCACATTGAAAATTCATTGACGGATTCACCGTCCTTAAAGCGGATCTCCGAGAGCTCCTTCCGCAGCTGCTCGATGTTGGATTCCCGCACTCGCTACACACCAACCCGACGAGATAAGATTCCCTGAGAGACGCCAACATCTCTGTGGCACAGACCGCAATATGGCGGCGAACGCCAGCTGATCCTCCTAGTACTCGATCGTTTCTCCTTCCTCCGGCTCGACAGCGTGCCACAACCCTTGTGCCTGTAGGTTGACGCGCATCAACAAGGCCCACTCATTGTAGTTGGACCTCGTCAGCATCGGGTACTGCACAGGCGGTCGTCTCCCTGATCAGTCGCTCGATGACAACTCGAGGTCCCTCTTCGCGGTGTCGGCCTCTTAGTGGCGGTGATGGACAAGCTGACACTCGACGACAGCGTGGAGGAGTGAGCGAGCTTGCTCGAGATGGACCCCACGATGTGTGTATTGTTAGGTCAACGTTCTAACCACTCGAGCTATTCAACTTGGCTTTTGATAAAGTTGGCTCCTCCGCAAGGTTATGCCACCGGTGGATTAAACTAGGCTTTGATACCACTTGTTAACTTCTGACAATCGTGAGGAAATCGTCTACGGAATAAAAACGGCCGAAGAAAATTTGTTGGAAGAAAGAAAATAATGGAAGACTAACAGAGAGAGAAAGTATGCACTGAAGATTGTTATTTTTATTCACTTGACATATTTAAATAACCATCCTATCCAAAAATTAGGCACAAATCTTGCGCCTAAAGTTGACCCAAATGGAAAGCAAAAAATATGCGAGATAATCACAGAGCGGCCTGGAACACCATTATGGACTTGGGAGCCACCTACAACTACTTCATGACAGAGACCGAAGAAAAACGCTTGAACATCACAGTCTTAAATACATATGCTTCGGAGAACGTGTCTCTCTGCAGAAATTTATAATAAACACTTTAAAATGTAGTTATCCTTTGACATCACTAATTTAGGAGTTGCAAAGATAACTTCGATCAAGTTGGAGACTTGGTATAGACATATCGACTTTGTCATAGTCAAGATGGATGACTTCAAAATTGTGTCAAGGATGAACGTCCTATTAGAACACAAAGTCATTCTCATGCCCCTATTAAAATGCTTAGTAGTAATGAGGTCCAATAAGACACTATTTAGACAAACACCCATAAATCAAGAGTAATGAAAATGATGTCGGTACTACAGTTGAGAAAGAATATCTACGCTCGCTGCCATTGTTGTATTTGAAGAGGGGAGCTCGAGTGAGATCACTCCAACAGAAACCTCATGACCACTATAGGAACACCGGGATCCAAGACCAAAAAGTGAGAAAAAGCATTTATCTTCACATGGGCAGATAGATCATGAAATTTATGTTATGTCAGAAGTGAGACCGCCTGCCACAAATTAATGTCGTACAACTCAACTTGAGCTTGCTAAACTTTACAAACAACTAAATTACTTGTTAACAGTCGTGTAACTCCCTTAATTTTCCTATTCTAAATTAGTAATGTCACCACGTGCATGTCTTAAATACATATGCAAAAATTTATAATAAACACTTTAAAATGTAGTCATGAACTTATACATTTAACTAAAAAATAAGAAGTTAGAAATTACCGTCTTTTAATCATGAAATATAAAGAAAACCACCATTAACTACTAAATGTAAAACTATGCTTAATATCAAGCATACTATTGCTATATCTTGACCTATCTTGACTTTCATTCCCTTTCCAACATTCACGTCATTTGTGTAGGAAGCTTTACCTTTATCTGAGAAATATAAGGGTAGCATGTGACTTGAGTATTTTAAGAAATACTCCATAAGTCAATCCACTATTATGGTTAGTAATGCTATCACACAATAACATGATTGAGACCTATCTTTTAAGATCGTAACATGACCTTAGACTCTTTCTAGTTCCGGATAGGGTTGGATGTGTAGTACTACTCCACACACGGCCCACGTACACCCACACAGACCCACTAGGTGAGCTTGTATACGTACCCTCTGGACTTGACTTGGTTGGGCACAATGCATTACACGTCATCGAATACCATAGAAAATGAAAGACTTGCATGATATCATGACGAACATAAATATTGAAGGTACGCGTCCATTCTACCATAACATAAGAGGAAAGTATCTTGACTTCCATTCCCTTTCTAGCATTCACCGTCATCTGTGTAGGGAGCTTTACCTTTATCTGAAAAATATAAGGGTAGCACGTGACTGGAGTATTTTAAGAAATACTCACTAAGTCAATCCACTATTGAGGTTAATAATGCAATCACACACATAACATGATTGAGACCTATCTTTTAAGATGGTAACATGACCTTAGATTCTTTCCAATTTCGAATAGGGTTGGATGTGTAGTACTACTCTACACATGGCCCACGTACATCCACACAGACCCACTAGGCGAGCTCGTATACGTGACAATACATTGACTTGGTTATTTATTTTATCCTTTTATCCATGACATATTCCATATATGCATTGTGTATATATGACAATCATCATATGATCCATCACATAACTTTACATGACAATACATGAGATGACGTACATAGTAATTCATTTCATTTATAACCGATGTAATGGATATTACATGCATACATATCATAGCATCATATGTCATTACATAGAACACATACACATAATACAAACAACATGGTGCATGCAGGGGCCACGGGGAATGCACTATCATACGTCATTCAACTACCTTACTCCAACATTACTTGATCGTGTCACCAATTTATCTTTAATGAAATTTCGATTTTTTCATTTAAAATCCAAGTCAAACTATGTGAGCCCGTGACATCAATTTCAAATTCAAACTTTTGCAAAAATATATTTCTAATTTATAGTGAGACGTGTTGATTTCATGGTAACATTAGAGTTTTGCAAGAAAAGATTCTTGGAATGCTTATATATAATATACATACATTTTTATATATTAATTTTGATGGTAACCAATTGCAAGCACAACTCAAAACTTACTAATTAACGGGGATAGCTATACTTATGCATTTTTATTATATTAAATAGTGGGGATAGCTCAGTTGGGAGAGCGTCAGACTAAAGATCTGAAAGTCACGTGTTTGATCCACGTTCACCGCATTGGTGTTGAGAGGCATAACTCGACTATTTGAACTTAATAATTGACGTAAGCATAACTTTGCTAATTAGCCGGGATAGTTCTACTTATGCATTTTTATTGTAATAAATAGTGGAGTAGTAGAGATAACTCAATTGGAAGAACATTGGACTAAAGATTTGAAGGTCACGTGTTCCATTCATGTTGCATTACATAACTTGACTATTCAATCTAATAATAATTCGTTTGAATACTTAACTAAAACTAATTACATGCAAATAATCCCGTATCACTATTTAAAAATGCAATATTTAAACACTATAAAAATGACATTTTTTTTTTTTGTTGTGCAGGGTACGAAGTTCAATAGAACCAATGAGCCTAAACCCTTGTTCTTCTTAGTGTTTTTCATGATCTTCATATTGTTCTCAGACAACACGAGGCGCTGCTCAACTGCTCAATCTGGCCATGCACATATCGAGGTAAATTTATTTTTAGTTCCAATATTATAAATGCATTATACTATGCCACCCCATCTCTAATTATGCAACCTAGGTGCTCAAGGTCGTTGGAGATCATGAACATCAAGAGTTGACCTTGCCAAGAGGAAGATTGGGTAGGCCGGGATCGTCTCCGCCACATTGCACCTCAAAGTGTGGGAAATGCACGCCCTGCACCCTGGTTCTTGTGTCGGTGCCACCAGAAACTCCGATCGTGGGTGATTATTGCCCGTCAGTCTGGAGATGCAAATGTAAGGGCAAGCTCTACATTCCTTGATCGAAAAAGGCAAGCCCCTTGAATGTCGCCGCCGCTTACTTATGCTCTTATATGTTACATTCCCTTCTCGAAAAAGGCAAGCCCCTCGGATGTTGCCGCCGCTTATGTATGCTCTTATATGTTACATTCCCGGATCAAAAAAGGCATGCCCCCTGATGTCGCAGCCGCTTACGTATTCTCTTATATGTTACTTATTCGCCCATGAGCCGGCGCGAAAAACTATGAATTTACCATATTTTGGTGTATCCCCTATCATAGATCATGTAGGTGAATAAGATTATATACGAATATTTTATCATATATCTAATTACATTTCCTCACCAAAGACTCATATATCTAATTACATCACTGAGGACTTATTCCATCCAAAAATCTATCAATAACCTATTTAAAATATCAAAAATCTATCAATAATCTATTTAAAATACAATTTATACTAGGCTAGAAAGATCATTATAAAATTTATTCATAACTTATTTTTGTCTTTAGATAAACATAATATGATAGAAATATTCCGTCTGAGTTTTGCTAAGTTTCAGCTGTTGAAGGGCAGTTAGCAACAGCTGAAACTTAGATGGTAAAAAGTACCTACGGCCCAAGTACATCCAATGAAATCCACCCGAGATGAATCCAAGAGGTCAAAAGTTAAAATCTCTCCTTTGACCGTCTTGTACAATGAAACATTTGATGTTGGATTGTCTGTCTTGTTTCTCTGATTAAAATATTATGAGGGTTATCCATTCATATAGCGCTGAGACTATCACTGAAACTGAGACCACCAGCTTGTTGTTGGACGACAATAATTTCAGCATCACTGATGTGCTCTGCTTATGCCCACAATGACTGGCAAAATGATATGAAACAATGGAACCTTTGGTCCCCCACAGTCATGGAAGCAACTTCTTGTGAAGCAGAAATTTTCAAAAAAAAGGAATGTAAATAAAAGAGATATGTATTGATATCAGAATTTGACTTTCCTCCAAACAAGCTTTGTCCTTGTCTCCTCAAAACTTCTCTCAAAGTTAGCTCACTTTTATGTTCTTAATTATAAAGTTTGAGTTTGAAGCCTTATTCAAAGGGCAAGCCCTATATTCGAGCACAAACACGAGCAAGTTAGGCCTTGTTTAGTAACGTTTTCCATAGTACTAATCTGTATAATATCGTTCGTATGTGCTACAAGAGTTCGTGCATTGGAAGTCGTACACCTTAAGAGAGTTCATATGTCTAGAAATTGCAAATTTTCTTCTTATGGAATATTTTTTGAACCATTAAGAGATAATTTGAGATAATTTGGTTATCTAAAAGTCACGTGTTTGATCCAAGTTGACTGAATTACATATTATTAATTTTGATTATGACTAATTGGTCAAAAAAAAAAAAAAATGTTAAAGATTAAAAAGGAGTGTCAAATCTTTGTCTAGAATTTTATTTAACAAAATTGAAAGCATTCAAGGTCACATGTTATATTTAGCAATTAGCATAGATAGCTTAATTGGGATGAAAGTGACCTATTTTATTTAACAATTAGCAAGAATAGCTTAGTTGGGAGCGTCAAATTATGTATTATCAATTCATATTACTCAACTAATTAGTCTAAAATTTGTAAAAATTCATCTTATATAATTTTTTGTGAATTGGAAAGTGTCAAACTAACCGATTAGCATAGCTAGACGTGTAAATGTCACATGCGATATTTAGCAATTAACGGGGATAGTTCAGTTGAGAATGACCTATTTTATTTAACAATTAGTGGGGATAGCTTAGTTGGGAGTGGTCACGTGTTATCAATTCATATTACTCGAATAATTAGTCTAAAAATTTTAAATATTCATCTTCCTTAATTCTTTAGAATTAGCTTAGTTGTAAAGTATTAGACTAATCTACCACAGATCATGTGTCACAGGATGTGTTGTCCATGGCGACATTGCCTATTCCAATCCCTTTTACATGCTTTCATGTTAAAGTATTTCATGTTCGGACAATATGGGGGTGAATGACCGATTATCTACATCAGCCAGGGCTAAAATGCCCCAAAATGTAGTACTGGTGGAAGTGACTAGTTGTCGATTCTTCCTACTAGGGTTATATGCTATCAAAGCCATTGTTGCTGCCTATTCATCTTTAGCTTATAACATTGTTGTTTTAAAAATTGTTTTCAACTTATTTTTTCGCTCATGTTCTCTAAAACATTTCTCTCAGATGTGACTCGAGGCTTGAGTATACATGAATATTGTGGAGATCTCACAAGCAGAACAGTCATAAATTGGAGGTGAGGGAAGTGACAGACTTGAAATCGGAGGAGGGGAATGTGAGTCATCCCAACAGAAAGGTATAACTCCATACGCGGAGATCTCACAAGCAGAATAGTCATAGTCAAATCCGAGACTCCTTGTCTTACTTCACATGCAAGGGGACCCATAAAAAATTGGAATGCCCACAGAAGGTAGCATTATACACATTCTAAGAAAAACTCGAAGTGAATTTAGAAGTCGAGTATGAGACAGTTGAAACAGAAATATCGTTAGTTAAGAATGTTGAACACCCCCACGTGAGAGGACTAAAGTACTTGTTCGCTCTCAAGAAGAGAGTGGAAGAGATAGAGGAGCTAGTGGAACATGATATTATATATGTCAAGGCTCGAGATAATCATAGAGTGGCCAGGAACACCATTATCGACTCGGGAGCCACCCACAACTTCATGGTGGAGACTGAAGCAAAATGCTTGAACATCACAGTCTTAAATACAAATGCTTTGGAGAACGTGTCTCTATGCAGAAATTTATAATAAACACTTTAAAATGTAGTCATCCTTTGACATCACTAATTTAGGAGCTGCAAAGATAACTCTGATCAAGCTGGAGACTTGGTATGGACAAACCGACTTTGTCATAGTCAAGATGGATGACTACAAAATTGTGTCAGGGATGGATGTCCTATTAGAACACAAAGTCATTCTGATGCCCCTATTAAAATGTTTAGCAGTAATGGAGTCCAATTAGACGACTATTCAGACAAACACCCATAAACCAAGAACAATGAAAATGATGTCGGTACTACAGTTGAGAAAGAATATCTACGCTCGCTGCCATTGTCGTATTTGAAGAGGGGAGCTCGAGTGAGCTCACTCCAATAGAAACCTCATGACCACTATAGGAACACAAGACTAGAAAGTAAGAAAAAGCCTTATCTTCACATGGGCAGATAGATCAAGAGATTGATGTTATGTCGGGGACGAGATCGCCCGCCTGCCACAAATTAATATCATACAACTCAACTTGAGCTTGCTAAACTCTACAAACAACTAAATTACTCGTTAATGTTGTCTTAAATACATATGCAGAAATTTATAATAAATACTTCAAAATGTAGTCATGAACTTATACATTTAATTAAACAACTAGAAGTTTGAAATAAACAGTCTTTTAATCATGAAATATAAAGAAAACCACCCATTAACTACTAAATATAAAACCATGTCTAAAACCATGCATACTGGTGCCCTATCTTGACCTATCTTGACTTCCATTCCCTTACCAACGTTCACCGTTATCTATGTAGGGAGCTTTACCTTTATCTGAAAAATATAAGGATAGCACGTAACTTGAGTATTTTAAGAAATACTCAGTAAGTCACTCCACTATTGGGGTTAGTAATGCAATCACACACATAACATGATTGAGACCTATCTTTTAAGATCGTAACATGACCTTAGACTCTTTCCAGTTCCAGATAGAGTTGAATGTGTAGTACTTCTCCACACATGGCTCACGTACGCCCACACAGACCCACTAGGAGAGCTCGTATACGTACCCTCTAGGCCTGACTTGGTTAGGCACAATGCATTATACGTCACCGAATACCATAGAAAAGGAAAAACCTGCATGATATCATGACGAACATAAATATTGAAGGTACGCGTCCATACTAGCATAACATAATAGGAAGTATCTTAATGCACATGACATACATACATGCATGGGTCCCATGATTTTCATTCATAACATAACATTAATCTTATTTATTTTCTCATTTTATCCATGATATATTCCATATATGCATTGTATACATGACAATCATCATATAATCCATCACATAACTTTACATGGCAATACATGAGATGACGTACATAATAATTCATTTCATTTATAACAGACATAATGGATATCACATGCATACATATCATAGCATCATATGTCATTACATAGAACACATACACATAATACAAACAACAGGGTGCATGCATGGGCTACGGGGCATGCACCATCATACATCATTCAACTACCTTACTCTAGAAGTAAGATCACTTACGTGATCGTGTTACCAATTTATGCTTAATGAAATTTCGATTTTTTCATTTAAAATCCAAGTCAAACTATGTGAGCCCATAACATCAATTTCAAGTTCAAACTTTTGCAAAAATATTTTTCTAATTTATAGTGGTCCATGTTAGAATTCATGGTAACATTAAAGCTTTGCAAGAAAAGATTCTTGGAATGTTTATATATAATTATACATACATTTTTATATATTAATTTTGATGGTAACCAATTAGTGGGGATAGCTATACTTATGCATTTTTATTGTATTAAATAGCAGGAATAGCTCAGTTGGGAGAGCATCTGACTGAAGATCTGAAGATCACGTGTTTGATCCACATTCACCGCATTGGTGACGAAAAGCATAACTCAACTATTTAACTTAATAATAATAGTGAATATTTCTTTATGAGTTAAGCAACACATTATTAATTTTGATTGTAATCACTTGCTGATGTAAGCATAACTTTGCTAATTAGTTGGGATAGCTTTACTTAAGTATTTTAATTGCATTAAATAGCGGGGATAGCTCAGTTGGGAGAGCGTCAGACTGAAGATCTGAAAGTCACGTGTGTTCGATCCACGTTCACCGCATTGGTGTCAAGAGGCATAACTCGACTATTCAAACTTAATAATAATAGTGAATATTTCTTTATGAGTTAAAAATTAATAACAAAGCTACCCATTATTAATTTTGATTGTAACCACTTGTAAGCATAACTTTGATAACTTGCAGGATAACTCAATTGGGAGAGCATCAGATTGAAGATCTGAAGGTCACATAGTCGATCTACGTTCACCGCATTTGTGTTGAGAGGCTTAACTCAACTCTTCAATATTCAGCCAGCTAACCAAACATTGGAACAATTTGGTACTCTTAAAATATCAACCCATGAGAACCCAATACTTAACTAATTGCATATAAATAATTAGACATCATGTCATCACATACCTAGAAATTAGGGGAAAATGCCCATTTGCTAAAACTTTCCTTTACTATTTATAGCATATTTTTAAAAAAATGCTATAAATGATATAAAAAGCTTTTCTAAAAACTTTATTTCCTTTTTATAGCATATTTTTAAAAATGCAATATTCAAACACTATAAAAATGACATTTTTCTTTTGGTGTAATCAGCAAGCGCTCTTGTATTATATCTTGATTTTGGAAAGCATTAAAGGGAGCACCACAAGGCTTGTGAAACAATCAAATTTGGTTGTGTATGAAGTTCAACCGAACCAATAAACCTAAACCCTGTTTCTTCTTCTTAATGTTTTTCATGATCTTCATATTGTTCTCAGACAACACAAAGCGCTGCTCAACTGCTCAATCTGGCCATGCACATATCGAGGTAAAGTTATTTTAGTTCCAATATTATAAATGCATTATACTGTGCGACCCCATCGCTAATTATGCAACCTAGGTGCTCAAGGTCGTTGGAGATCATGAACATCAAGAGTTGACCTTGCCAAGAGGAAGATTGGGTAGGCCGGGATCGTCGCCGCCACATTGCACCTCAAAGTGTGGGAAATGCACGCCCTGCACCCCGGTTCTTGTGTCGGTGCCACCAGAAACTCCGACCGTGGGTGATTATTACCCGTCAGTCTGGAGATGCAAATGTAAGGGCAAGCTCTACATTCCTTGATCGAAAAAGGCAAGCCCCTCGGATGTCTATGCTCTTATATGTTACATTTCCTGATCGAAAAAGGCAAACCCCTCGGATGTCGCCGTCGCTTACGTATGCTCTTATATGTTACTTATCCGCTTATGAGCTGACGCGAAAAACTATGAATTTACCATAGTTTGGTGTATCTCCTATCATAGATCATGTAGGTGAATAAGATTATATACGAATATTTTATGGGCTCGATCCAGACTAAAAATCTATCAATAACCTATTAAAAATACAATTTAAACTATGCTGGAAAGATAATTAATAAAATTTATTAAATATAATTTACTCTCAACTAAATTTTAAATTTGAAATTGACATACAAATATGTTAACCCATTAAATACAAAAAAAAGTTTTCATTCATAATTAAAATTCCTACGACTTTCCACTCTCTGCTAGGGGACTTAATTCTACTTTTTAATCTAATAATATTGAATATTTCCTGTGTGAAATATTTATTTTCCTTTTAAATTTGATAACAAAGTTACATTGTGACACTCAACTAATTAGCGGGATAGCTCTATTTATGCATTTTTATTGTATTATTTAGTGGGAATAGCTTAGTTGGGAGAGTTAGAGTTGGATTAAAGATTTGAAGACGAAATGTTTGATCCACTTTCACTGTAATGGTACCAAGAGGGGCATAACTTGACAATGCAATCTTAATAAATAGCGAATTTTTTAGGATATTTTGGTTGAGAAAGCGTAAGATTTGAAGGTCATTGGTGAATATTTTTTTTTATGATTTAAACTTTGATTACGAAGCTACCCATTATTAATTTTAAGCATAACTTAACTAATTATGATTTAAACTTTGATTACGAAGCTACCCATTATTAATTTTAAGCATAACTCAACTAATTAGCACGCAAGCATAATTCAATTAATTAGGAGGGATCGCTCAGTTGGGAGAGAAGATCTAAAAGTCAATCTACATTCACCACAAAGGTCACGTTCTTCATTTTGTTACACGAAGTACAAAAGGGATTACTTATCTCATGTCAATTTTAATATCTTTTAACCAAGATAGAGATTATCATGGAATGTTTAAGTAATCCAAATCCATATTTGATTATATATATAGGTATAGATATGAATGAACACTTTGAAATAGGAAACGAGTGGGTATGAGCTCACCTCAAAAAAATAAAAAAATAAAAAGAAAGAAATTTAGTGGTTTGTGTTGGACATGGAATAAAGACAACAAAAATTTAATATGATGCCTTTTCCTCTCCCATCAATTCCCACAATTTCCACAAACACATTCTTCTTTACTCACAAAGTCAAAGCAGACAAACAACAACTGTACTGTCCCCATACCCTATGTTCATCATCATCATCATCCTCCTTCCTTTCCCTCTTCATCTCCCTGAACAATAAACCCTTTGTTACACTTCCAAATCCATAAATCCGTTCGAACTTTAATAAGAACATGTTTCAAATTCGTTTTAAAATAGTTAAAATCACTCTCAAACATGTAGTTACTTAAAATGACTAAGAACATGTTTTAAAGTGATTTTTATAAACCCGACAAATATCAATCTCGATTCATCATTTTATTTCATTATCCCACTTCGATCTTGATTTTTGAATCAACCCTAAACTTAAACTATCATGTTGTGCAAAATTTTGGCGTTTAATTTCGATTTGTTTAAAAGACACTTGAGAACATAAACGAGAGTCACTCACCTATGGATCTTTTGCAATGAAGAACTGCATCATAAATTGAGTTCTCAGAATCACAAGAAGATCTTCTCCATTCATCACAATACTGATGAGCTTCTCTTGTAATGGGACGACGAGATCCGCCTTTACCATTCCCATTCCCTTCTACCCTTTGAACCCTTCTCAAAATTGGCCTAAAAAAGCTCAAGTACTTCTCAAAAATCTGCCTTGATAATCTCCGGCACGACTTCCTCAACGAACATGATGACTCCAATTTCCCTAGTGGTTCGGCCGTGAGCTTAACGGCGGGTGAACCAATGATCCCAAGCGCGCCCTCGTACGCCTGCAACTTGAATTTAGACACAATAGAGATAGTTAAGAATTGGAATAGGAGAGAGAGATGCATACAGCTGGGACAAGATAGCCATTGGAGATGAGCTGGTCGGCGTGAACGAGAGGGAGCGATGGCGACCGAGAGATAGCAGGGAACGCGAAGTCGTGAGAAGTACGAGAGGTAGTGAAGTAGAATCTCTTGGAGGGTGGCATTGTAGGATCCATCTCAATGAAGGAAGCTTCATCGAGAGAGGTTGTGAAGGAATTGCGACGGCTTTCAAAGGATGATCTGATGTTCACCAACCAGCTGTATGAGAAGCTTTCAATGGATAGGGGCCGAGAAGAAGCTTCCATGGCTGACATAGCTGAGACCTCAATTCTATGAACTATTGTTTGCTATGGAGGAAGATATCATATAGTTTTTATTTCCCAACTTTTCTTACTTTTTTCTCTTATGAGGTGAAGATACTTTAGAATGAACCCGAGATCGAGATAAGAAGTTTAATTAAGAATAATAAAAATTGACAAGTGTTTTGACTCGTTCTAGAAGTTGTCGATAAGTTTAATTGGATAAGAATCAATTCATTGACTTTTGACCTTTTAAAATGATAGCGGGTGTCTGAAATATGTATAAAAAAGATTTTTCACTGGTACCCCTCTATTTATGAGGTTTCTTTTAGTTTCATAATAAGAATGAGTGACGGTATTCGATTTAAATAGTAAATACAAATAAAAATTTAATAGAATTATTTTTTTATATCTTCTCGACTAATATTAATCCAGCCCATTTCATGTGATAAATGTATAACTAAAAACATAACAATTTTATAGTTTAAAATAAATGAAAAAGATGGGAAAAGATAACTTTGTCAAGTCATGCCCAGGTATTCCATAGAAGCATACAATTTTAAAAATATAAATGTCAATGGAAAAGAGCCATGTTTCATTTTCTCTAGTCCCCATAATAGTTTTCTACTACCAAGAAAATAAACTTAACTCAAACATGAGCGAATAAAGGTAAAGTTAAATCTCTCAAGTTGTCTCATAATCAGCTTCTCTATTCTGATCGTCACTCTTGTTTCTGTATTACATTCTTGACTTGAAAATCATTTTAAAAGTGAGATGAACTTTTAAGAAACTTCTCTATTGAGGTCAGATATGCCAACTATCGTATAACTAATCAAATGAAATCAAGGAACCAAAGTGATTAATAACGTGAAACACGTGTAATTTTTCACCTAAAGTCATGAAACTCTCCTTTTGAGGTCAAATATGCAAACCATCATATGACTAATCAAACGAAATAGAGGAACCATAATACGCAAAACACACGTGTAATTTTTTCACCTAAAGTTATTTTAAGCAATCACCACTTGGAGTGACCATTAGTGGTTGGTTCCCACATTAATCACTACTTATAGTGTTATAGTGATCATTAGTGGTTGGTTCCCAATTACCAGATTCACTAACCTTTACCCCAACCTTCTCGTTGATCTAAACAGGATCAAATATACCTCATATTTTCGCTAACAATCGAACTAAAAAAAAAAAAAAAAAACC
>NW_019272069.1:444968-459611 GCF_002738345.1 Cucurbita maxima
AAAAAAAAAAAAAAAAAACCTAAAATGATACATTTGAAACAAACTATAAAAATTCCAGAAGTTATGTAATTCAGCATGAATTGTTTTAAAGGATCAGAATAAAAGGTCAAAATTTACAAATAAATTTGCATATTTATCCTAAACAAACAATGTTCTACAATTTTATAAATACTAAATATATGTTTCATAACCTGAAGTTTATATCATGTTGAAATTTCTATAAATTTTGTGAACTAACAGTGCATTAAGATTCTAGTGAAACAAAATTTCAGAATAACCCATGGAGATGGAAGTTTCAATTTGGCCACGCAAGACATAATATAAACTTTTATGAAATCAAAATTTACAGCCTAATCACCAACATTTACTTCATAAGATCTAAGAATACAAAGGCATTCCAAAGGCTATGCAACAACATCGACGGTAGAAGGTTCCTAGTCCTTGCATACACGGTACCCATCACTACCCCAAGCAGTATCAGAGGTAGCATCCTCTGCATATTGAAATGTACCAAAGCAAAGGCTACTGAACTCACCAAAATAGAGCACCATACCGGCATATATTTCGTCAACGATGGTAGAAGGAACCCTCGGAACACGATCTCCTCCCAAATGGGGGCACAGACAGACACGACCACTGCATAGAGTGCCATTGCCACTGGGTCCCTAGCAATGATTGATTGCTCGACGCTTGAGACGGTAACTGGAGCTGAGGGAAGAATTGGCAACAAGTTTAGATTCACCTGTGAAAGACGATTTACGAGTGGAAACATAAGGCAGCCTAAGCCAACGTCGAATTGCCACTTCCCTTCAAAGCGGAAATTGAACCAGCCTTGTGGAAGGGGATGGAATCTTGAGAGGCAGCGATGCAGAATCGCCATCCCGGTAAGCCCTTCGACCACATCTGTAAGAAGACTGTATAGGGCTTGCCCTCTGTACGTCATGAATTCCTTTCTGTATCCTGCTGTATGGGCTATTATAGGAATTATCCATGACCCTATTACCCAAAATGAAGCAACCCAGAGAAGCATAACCTACATCATCAGAAAGTTCAACTTCTTTAATTCATTTTGATTACTTAATTCCACATGACTTTCTAATCCTAATATCAACTTCCTGCAGGGCTCACTTCGGCAACAAGTATACATGACAAATGTTATATCAACACAATCTTGACGTTCCATGTTAATACCAAAAACAGACATATTGACGTATATCACTGGCAGAAAACGAGGCATCACCTGAACAATGGTTTTCGCTGTCCATGGAACCACCCAAGGCTTTGTGACAAATATTGATTCAAGGGCCTGGGGTAAAAATAAATTATTAAAGTCAGTCAGTTCTTGTTCACATGGTGAAAGTCGCTAAATTAAAAAGATAGAAAACTAATCAACTAGAATAATTTGCAAAGGAAAAAGGAGGTTTTACGACATAATGTTAAAAGAGAGGCACAACAATGATTTAGTACAGTATAAAGTGAATAAATCCCAATGTGGACACCAACAGCGTACAGTCCATCAGAAACTTTTCTCTTAGTAATTTCCGGGTGGAGAAAAACAGCAGGATCGGTCATTAACAACAGCAACAACTAAGAAGAACACCCTCATGGCTCTTAAGAACAACAACGAAGGGGCTCATAAAACAAATCTGGCTGTGGATTTTTTAGTTCAAGGCTTCAGGTAAGAAGAAGGGATCTCTACGAAATAGAAGACGTAATCCAAAGATAAGTTTTCGTTTGTTGTTCGATGTCACTCTATTCGGATAATCACAAGATAAGTGCTAAGCAAATTATTTCATACATATTCCATGTTTGAAGAAGAAAATTGGATTTCATTGATAAATGAAGCATACAAAAGACGAGAAATGCCCAAGACACCAAAGGTGGATAACAAAAGTTATCTCGACCTCGAAATTAGAGTAGCATGGCTGTAATCATTAAAAGGATGTGAAATTTACACCAGTATAAAGCAGTAGAAAGAACCAAGGCTAAAAAAGTTCATAAAATATTGTTTTGTTCCCTCTTTTTCTGATAGGTGGCAACGTATCAATGATAGTTTGGTAAAATTGTACTTCTTAAGGTGCCTAGTAATAAATGATAGTAACAAATTCTTCTAATAAATAATAGGCAGTATGATATCATTTAACAGAATAAACGATAACTGATATGTTACTTCTTTGGTACCTAATATTCTGATAGATTGTAAAATATTGATGACAGCTTAGTAAATTGAAAGGTAAAAAAAAGGAGAGAGATGTCTTCTTGAAATAAGAGCCTGGAAGAATTGTTTGATGCTTACTTTACTCAAATGGGAAAAATCACAAGAAAAGGCAAGCAAACAAGGTTGTGCAAATTCTTTTGGCCCTTGTAATTCTGATAGGTTGTAACAAAACATATCGATGTTAGTCGGTAATTTGAAATGTTCAAAATAAAGAATAAAAAGGAAAAGAGGATTTGTCCACATGCCACTTATGTGAATCGCCATAGAATTATCTTCATGAACACAAATGCAACCACAATAATTGCCTTTTGCTAGAGGCATTTGCCATAGACAACGGCTCGGAGGGTAGAATACCACACGCAGCCATTGGCCATTGCCACCGCTCTACATTTTTATAATAATGACAATGCCAAAGTTATTAAAACCTTTTTCTAACAAAGAAACAAAATAATTCACTACAATCAAAATCAATCAATTGAGAAGATGGAGGAAACCCGGGAATCATTCAACCAAGGATAATAAGTATGAAATCAACAAAATACTACGCACAATCAAGTGAAGTTGTGTGAGATCCCACATCAATTGGAGAGAGGAACAAGTGTCAGCGAGGATGCTGGCCCCAAAGGGGGAGGATTGTGAGATCCCTTCCCACATCGGGTGGAGAGGGAAACCTTGAGGAGAAGCCCAAAAGGGAAAGCCCAAAGACAACAATATCTAGCTGCAATGAGCTTGGGCTGTTACAAGTTGTCACATCTATGAGACAATTGTTCGAGCAAACCTCCAACCCCAACACCAAGATCACCTTTTCTAACACTACACTATAGAGAATAAAAGAGAGTTGCTGCCTTTTTACATGATGCAAAGTAAAGTAGAAAATCTTCACTAAACTGCTAAAGAAAATCTGGAAAGAACAAAATTTTACCAAATTAAAATAGGTAAGAGAAAAATCTCAAAGGACCCATATCGAACACAAACATCAACCTGTTTTCTCGGCCATGTTATTCAGTCAACTGCACTGATTATCACTGGTTATTGCAAAGTTTGATCAACTATATGAAATGCTCAAGTAATTACATATTAAAAATCAGATGTTCCCAAAGAGACCAAAGCAGTTAAATATATATTTGCGAACTTCAAACGAATAAGTACATTCAACCTCTGATTTACTACTTTGGGTTTCACATTTGTCTTATTTACTTCATCCAATATTATTTCCTCAAGTTTAACATTTCCTACTAAAATCATACATACATGAGTATATATATTCCATTCAATGATTTACGTAAACAGGATACATCGCTACCGCTTAGGAGAACATGGTTATAGCTTGCCTTTATAATTGAAGAGTATAAAATCATTCAAATGATGTGAAAATACATTTACCTTGTATAAACTCGACGCCCATCCTTTTCTCGGGTCACTCGGTTGATTGATTTCAGGAGTTGGCACCAGTTCTTCTGCCAATTTATCTTCCACAGACTTGGACTCGAAATGTTCCTGCGACGACTCTTCACGCCGAAAGCACACAATCTCCCATTTCTTCAAAGAAAAACAATTCAACAAAGAAGAGGGAATAACCCTCCTGTCAAAATCACGAATCCATAGAAAATAATCATGAACTGAGCTGTGAGCTACCACTTGAATTAATATAGCAGAGAGAAGTTCAAGAAAATGCTTCAAAATCAAGAAAATTAAAAGACATCCAATAATCATACATCATTTCTTATCCAAGGCAACAAACAACACGAACTCTACACTACAGCCATTGAAAAAAACGAAAACCCCTTTTCAAAGCTCATAGAGAGAGAGAGAGAGAGAGAGAGAGCGTACATTTCTGCGACGTCGGGAGAGAGTACTGACGCAATGGGTGCTTGAATTGAGAGGAAAACGAGGGAGCAGAGGCTTCAAATGAACCCTAATCGAAAACCTAGAATTGGGAGGAGCATGGCGGAAGAAGAGAGAGTGGCAACAAGGGTTTGTTGCAGTTGACATTGGGAAAGCGCCGGATCAATCAGAATCCGGAAATAGGAAGGGAATCGATTACGCATGGAATGGAACAGAGCAATTTGATTAAAAAAACCAACCCTAAGATCGTTCTACCAGCTGCAAGCTGAGTGAGCACAGAAGGTGTATGATTGCAACGGGGGTTTTACTTCGTTCGATTGAAATCGTGGTTGATTCGGCGATTTTAAGAAACCCAGGCGGGATTAAACACAAATCTTCCATTCATAATTTCCTCTTCCTTATTTAATTTAATTTTTTAAAACGAGGATTTTAGGGCAGATTTCTTGTTGACGCTTCTACCGGGTCCAATTTGGTCTCCACAAGTTTGGAAGTGGAAAAATAAAAGGATAAATCTATTGATGTTCTATATCAATTTAAATCCAAAAACTTGTTTATGGGTTTGGGTTGAATTAGTCTTAAATATGGGTTTGGGTTAAGTTGATTGGATTCTTTGGGTCATATGTAGTCTTTTGGTAATGATCGATGATTTTTAGAACAATTAAAAGTTTAGAGTAACATGAACATAAAAGAAAATTTTATGTTTGATTGATGTCGGTTAGAAATGTGAATATATTTTTTAGACTTATAGAGTCAAACTATACAGATGAGCTCGAGGGAAGAGCTCACGATACTTTAGGGGGCATTATAATGTTATAGCAAGAAATTGAAAGAAGCATGCTCAAGTTTTAGTAGCGTTAAGACGTTGCATCTAATGTCTCAACACTACCATTGTAGTGCCTTCATGCTAAAAGATGCTTGCTCTCATGTTTTGACGCTACATATATGTAGTGTCGCGAGTTGCGGTGATTGCTATATATATACTTCTTGTTGTAGTCATATTGAAGAAAAAAAACTTTTGTTCCGCTTTCTCGACTTTATTTGGTTTCAATTGGCTCCGCTTGAATATTTTAGACCATTCTAGAATCATTTTCAACTTTATTGAGGCCAAAAAATGTTAGTATTATTGTACCCTAATGCCACAACCAAAATATTTTCAGATATCCAATTGTTGTAGGGGAAGAGGAAAAAAGATCGATCACACTCACACACTCGCAAACAAAAATTAAACAAAGAAACACAAAACTTTACGTGGTTCAGAGAGAAGAAATTCTTCTGTATCCACGGGTAGTAGTCAATCACTATAACCAAAGTGTTTACAAGTGTATCGATCACACTCTCACACTATAAAGTCTCTCAACAAAATTCCTCACAATTGCCTCTAGGCAAATACAAAATGGCAATGACTTCACACATCGAAATAATGCTAGACAAATCTTTATATAGACATAGTAATACTAATTCTTATACATCAAACAAATAAATGAGAATATGAATCAAAAGGGTTATGAACTAAATGAGAGTTATGAACCAAAATAAATGACAATACATGCATAGGAGATGCATGAACCTATTCTTCATGACAACTTAAGTATAACAATGCTTTTAGACAATTTATAAAAGTTAGCATGGTATTGGACTTATTTTAGGATAATTAACTGATGTTGACTCACATATGGGTTCTAAACTCGATTATAGAATGTATGAAATATCGTAGGTGAAATTGGATCACATGAAGCTAAATCTAGGAATATTCGGCTAAAGAAAGCTTATGAAAACCAAGCTGAGTGTCACAATTGTACTCTTGCAAAAGCGGAATAACGATTGTACTGCACTTGTTCTAACCAAGCGAACAAGTCAGCCATGAGAAACTCGAACGTTGCGGACAACGCGGCGAATATTCGGGTCTTGAGTCACATTGTGAGAAAAGATTTAGAAAACATGTGCGAGGAAATACACTTGAAAATAGTTTGAAGAATTGAAGATAACAACGTTATATGACTATAAGCAAATTAAGAAATATCACGGCTTAAACAACATATAACTCAGGGTAGGAAGAAGTGACAACTAGTTATATCCCCCTATAGTATATTTTAGGGCATTTTAACCCTGGGGTGTAGACATGGTTGTGGTGAACAGTAATACACCCCCGTCCCCGTATTGACCCAACATGAAATGGTAAAGGCCTATCTAGTATGAAAGCATGTAAAGGAGTTTTTGGAACAGGCATGCAACTTTGGACACATGTCCTAGACAAGCAAGACAGTGATATATCTGTCATGTGGCCATAGGCAACAACCTTGGACAAGCATGACAGAGACATCCTTCCCTTGTCAATTGGTTGACGTCTCTGTCAACCGACTCGGACATGCAAGACTAGGACATCCGCCATGCGACCATAGACAACACGCCTTGGACAAGCATAACCGTGACATCCTCCCCCACTCAATTGGTTGACGTCTTTGTAAATCGTCTCTTGAAAACTCGATGTTGTAGGTTAAGGATGACTTTAGGTCTCTTCGACGCGCTTCTAGTTGATCACGGTATTGTGGAGTCTCTTCAAATTTGTAAGGAACTGTTGAAAACTGCTTATTGGTTCGTTGACTCTTGTCATCTCCTTAGTTAAAGTTTCTTCTGCTTCCTTTTGCTTGTGGATTTTTCTTCTTTGTGTAAGGTCGTGTCGCCTCTCTGTGCTTGACGTCTTCTAGATCGGGAGAGTAACGTTTCATGTTACTAACGTGGACAACAAGGTTAGTCCGCATCCATCGGAGCAATTGGATCCTATATGAAGTCTTCCCGACCTTGTGGATAACTTTGACTGATCCATAGTATTTTCTCACTAGTCTTTGACTCTTGTTGTTTTGATCTCGAAGTTGATTTGACCTTAAATTAATCAAAACTCTCTCTCCTTCTTGGAACTTCCGTGGTTGAGGCTTCCGATCGACCCTTTTCTCCCTCTGTTTGGATGGTACTTCTACGCGACCATGTGTTGTTAAAGAGGTTTGTTTATGTCTCCCTCCTTCGACATAAGTGTTGGTTTGGTGTCTCTCCCCATCCCTTGAATGATCACTAATAGGGGTAATTGTGGGTCTAATGAACCCAGTTGTAAGCAAGTCATTTAACTGCTTGTAAAATTAAGCTAGCTCCAGTTGAGTCGTATGACATTCGTTCGTGGCAGGTGATTTTGCCCCCGATATGACATCAATTTCACTATTTATTTGCCTAGGTGAAGATAAATACTTTGTCCGACTTCCTTGTCTCGTGTCGTGGTGTTTCTGAGTTGATCGCGACCCCTTTGATGGAGTTGGCTGTTGGATTAAAACGATCATTTTTCCTTATTTAGGTTATTCACACGTTTTCTTAAACTTAATTAGTTTTTTTTTTTTTTTTTTTTTGATATGTGAATTAACGCTATAATGGAGGTTTTTGCTAGTCATTTGGGTATTGCAAGATTTGTGTCACTACAGCTAATTTTAGGATAGGATGGTTATTTAAGTAGGTCAACCGAATGAAAATAACAATCCATCCATCTTGAGTGTTTACTTTCTCTCTCTCTCTCTTTTTTTTTTCCAACAAATTTTCTTCCGCCCTTTTTTACTTGTGGTCGACCATTTCCTCTCTTTGATTGTCAAAAGTCAACAAATGGCATCACAGCCTGGTTTAATCCACCGGTAGTATATCATTGCGGAGAAGCCAACTTTATCATCATTGCGGAGAAGCCAACTTTATTAAAAGCCAAGTTGAATAGGCGTTGACCTAACAACACATAGGTCTCAAGTTTCAAGTAGAAGAAAGTGTAAAGCGTGAAAATACACACATTGTTTGGGGTCCATCTCGAGTAGGCTCTGTTCACTCCTCCACGTCGTCGTCGAGTGCTGGCTTCTTCATTACCCCCACAAAGAGGACATTGGGGCTCCTCCACGTCGTCGCAAAGTGCCGGCTTTTTCATTACCCCCACAAAGAGGACATTGGGGTTAAGTGGATTTACAAGACCAAATTAAATACACACATCGATCCATCTCGAGTAGGCTCCGTTCACTCCTCCACGTCGTCGCCGAGTGCCGGCTTCTTCATTACCCCCACAAAGAGGACATTGGGGTTAAGTGGATTTACAAGACCAAATTAAATACACACATCGAATGGAACCACACGTGGTCGCTAACTGCACTTCCCGTTGGAGCTAAGGCTATTGGGGTTAAGTGGATTTACAAGACCAAATTAAATGAACTTGGAGAGGTAGACAAGTTCAAAACTGGTTGGTTGTAAAAGGGTATGCTCAAGAGTACGGAGTAGATTACACAGAGGTATTCGCACTAGTGACTCAAATGGATACAGTGAGGATGATCTAGCAGGGAAGAAGGACATGGTTTATAAGCTGCATAAGGCTCTTTACGGACTAAAACAAGCGCCTAGAACAAACATTATTCATCAAACAAAAGGGTGGTAAAATCACATTGAGGCTTATATAGTCAAGGAAGATTTTGTAAGCAGCGCTAGTGAACAAACATTATTCATCAAACAAAAGGGTGGTAAAATTCTAATTGTGAGCATTTATGTTGATGATCTATTGTTCACTAGTAATGATGAGGAGTTGTTGAATGAGTTTAAGCGCTCCATGATGGATGAATTCAACATGACTAATTTGGGGAAGATGAGATATTTTCTCGGCATTGAAGTGATGCAGAAGGCTGATGACATCTTTATATGTCAAAGAAAATATTATTCCTGAGTTGATCGAGAGGTTTGGGATGCAAAATTAAAACTTCGTTTGCAATCCGATAATCCCTAGACAGCAGGTTGGCCGAGATGAAGTTGGTGTGAAGGTCGATTCAACGCTATATAAGCAAATGGTGGGTAGCTTAATGTATCTCAAAGCCACACGACTTGACTTGATGTTTGCGGTAAGTCTTATTAGTCGTTTTATGGCAAATCCTACTGAGTTGCACTTTGCTATTGTAAAAAAAAATCATGAAGTACTTGAAGGGAACTCTGGAATTTGGGATATGGTATCAACGTGAAGGAAAGAGTGAACTCTTAGGCTACACCGACAGTAACTATGCGGGAGATGTGGATGATAGTAGTCGCACTTCATGCTATGTTTTCTTATTGAGTGGAGGAGCTGTGGAATGGTCCTCAAGGAAGCAACCAATCGTCACTTTGTCAACTACTGAAGTAGAGTACGTAGCAACAGCTACATGTGCCTATCAAGTCATTTGGATGAAAAGAATATTGAAAGAAATCGGGCATGAACAAGATGAAGAGATGGTTCTGTTTTGTGACAACACGTCCACTATCAAGTTGTCAAAAAATGCAGTCATGCACGAAAAGTCAAAGCACATAAGGGTTCGATACCATTTTCTCAGAGAATTGACAAAGGAAGGTGTAGTTAAATTGGTATGTTGCAGCACTGCGGAGCAGCTGGCCGACATAATGACAAAGGCTTTAAAGATGACATCATTTCAAAGGACCAGAGAAGCGTTTGGGATGAGTGTTGTGAACTAAACTCTTGATCGAGTTCAGTTCAACAGAGGAAGTGTTGAGTCAGTTTTAGATTATTTCAATAAATACCTATTCGGTAAGTTTAGAACATGTCAATTTCTGTGAGTTATTTTCTTGTTATTATTTAGTAGAGCTAGTTGAGTCGTGTCCAGTATTTTTGTTTTTCTACAGTTTTATGTATTTTCTATAAAAAGACATTGGAATCTATGAATAAAGATAGATCATTTTAGTGCATTTGCCAAGTCTCTGAAACTTACAGTTATCAGCGCTCCACACGATGACACACTCCTCGAATCGCCAAGCAACCTTTAGCCAACACCCCAAGACTTCTCCGAGCCCCTACAACAATTTTTCGATGGATCTGGATTTGGGTCGAATTTGGGTT
This sequence comes from Cucurbita maxima, assembly GCF_002738345.1. Lineage (NCBI taxonomy): Eukaryota > Viridiplantae > Streptophyta > Magnoliopsida > Cucurbitales > Cucurbitaceae > Cucurbita > Cucurbita maxima. Next base: position 454,913 of record NW_019272069.1, read on the forward strand.
GGATTTGGATCAGATCCAACCCGTGACCCAATCGACCTTCAACCAACGCGAACTTCGACCCAGTCTAGCGGCACTAACCCATACACGTGACCCACAACCAGCCTGCAACCCGCATCGCCAGTCCAACCTGCAACCCGAGGCCCAAACCTATCTCGGCCCAGTATCCAACCTGCAGCCCACGAAACCCGAAGCCCAGTCTGCAACTGAGACACGTCTGCAGCGCCTTGACCCGATGCGACGAGCGAGCTGATCCGAACTGCGCCTCGACCTGCCGCATGTCGACCCACGGCGCAAACAGCCCTTTGACTTAGCCAGCTTAGACGGCTTGGCTCGGCTTCCGAAGGCTCCTCAGCTTATTCAGCTCGAGTTTTCTTTTTAGGGTCACTTTCAACCATTTCGACCCTCCCAAACCTGTTTTCGGTCCCAATTAAGATAATTGATGCGGTTTTAGTGGCGTATTTCACATATGTCAGTTGGTTTAAATGTATTTTGTGAAATACTAACAAAAAGTGATAATCGTATGATAGAAAACAAATCTTAAAAACTTCTGGAGTTAGCTCTCGTGGAACGAGAGCTAACATATAATAATTAGGGAAAACGCCAACTAAGGCAACCAAATAGACTAGAAAATTAATGTGTTAAGTCGTACGTAAATTATATGATGATGTATGACGATGTTTGATGTGCTTGATGTGCTTGATGCATGTAATGGCATTATGATAACTATGATGTTTTGCATGACATTTACCTTAAAATGATAATTTTTTTTTTTTCATATTAAGCATATTATATGATGATGAATGTCATGTTGCATCATGTCGAGAGATCGACCTATGACACAACCCTAATTGCATGAATAACGATATTAATATAAATATCTAATGAGCATGTATTACTAAATGTTGTGTCTGAAAGATATTTAAGATGAGAACTAGAGGAACCTCATGCATGTTGTGTGTACATAAACATTGAGATACTTCCTCTTTATGAAGATGAGTGTGAACACGCGCAGTATGATGAGGACGGTGATCATGTTGAGCATGATACTCAAGCGTCTTGTGACCTCCAGACGTCGCTAAGGACAACTAACTCAACGATGATGGGTCCAGGGGAGGTGCGACACGCTTGGAGATTCACACTTGCACGTGTGGATTGTGTGTAGAAAAATATTGCACATTCATAGTTAGTCCAAACTGGAGACCAACCCAATATGAGATGCAGATAGGTTTCTAGAGCTTATTTGCATGTGTTTGAATTTAGCATGTCCCCTATAGTGGAGTCACTTACCAAGTATTTTTCAAAATACTCAGCCGGGTGCCACATCATTTTTCAGGTAAAGGCAAGACGTTCATTTACAAATGACGGTGAAATCACAAGCAGAGACTAGGACACATGCATAGGGTAGATACATATTTAAATTCCTAGTCTTAGGTTAGAATAAGTTGTCTAATACTTTAAGTTATTTTTATTGATTTCGTATCTGTTTTAATTATTTTTCAGTGTTATGTGTTAGAACACGTGAGACCATGACATTCTTTTTAAAGTTGAAGATGTTTTTAATTTGTTCGAAATTTATGTTATTTTACGATGTCATTTTAAAGAGAATATTTTACCTATGAGCTAAGCATGAGACGTTTAAGTAGAAATTTAGGGTCGTATTGTATAATGATCTTAGTTTACAATGTCATTTTAAAGAGAATATTTTACCTATGAGCTAAGCATGAGACGTTTAAGTAGAAATTTAGGGTCGTATTGTATAATGATCTTTTAGCCCTTCTCAATCTCATAGTGAACGAAGTTGGCCCTATTTTGATGGTTGAATGAGGGATCAAATTCCCTTAACATATACAAAAGCATTAAGCTTTCTAAAGAAGAATAAAGAATTTGAAATGAGTATAAAATATTACTTTTTTTTTTCAAAAAAAAAAAAAATGAAAATTCAACCCTTCCCTAATTAATATATATATATATATCATCTTCTTGTATAATTAATGAATAGGTTTGCCTCACATTAAATAATAGAGTCATCATTAATATGTTATATTTCATAGACTAAGCTCATGAGCTTATTATCCTAGGTCGGAACAAGTTGATAGGATCCCCTTTTTTACGTCCCCATGTCCCTCCCGTGTGGCGACATGGGGGCGAAAAAAGGAAAGAGAGGGATGTGGTTTCTCTCGCTTTTGGCATAGCATGCCCCAGCGGGAGGCCCGCACGACGGGCTATTAGCTCAGTGGTAGAGCGCACCCCTGACAATTGCGTCGTTGTGCCTGGGCTGTGAGGTCTCTCAGAGTTTTATAAGACTCATTGAGCCTCATGAGTAGTTGCATAAACTTGTCTCCTCCCCATTGATCAACATGTATTTGACGTGGATTATAGGTAAATGGTGTGCAGTGCATTTTCAATTCATCTAGAGTGTTGAACTTGGTGAAATATGCTGACAAGTGTCATGGTTTCCTATGACATCATTGCTATGAACTTTTGTATTTGAAAAATTGCTTGAGCATTCTTTTGTGAGAATTGGTCATGAAGATCAACCCACACTTGATGACCTGTCTTAACGTGAATAATACCTTCAGCGATATCTGTTTCAACTGAATGAGTAAACCAAGATAATATCATACTGTTGCACTGATTTCAAAGTCAAATTCTTTTGAATTTATATTTCGAGAGGGTTCTTCAATTGTGCCATCAATGAAGCCAATTTATCCCATTTAGTTTGATTGAAACCGTGAATATACTGGCTACAAGAATGTGTGAAATCAATTTCCGAAGTTTTGAAACTGGATTTGGGTGATCCTGCATTAAAAGAAATAAAAGAAATTTTGATATTTGAGAACACCGAGTACATGCTCTGATGCTATATTAAGAATAAGAAACAAAAATGAGATGGAAGTACAATTTTCATTAATGTTCACAAGGTTTAAATAGAATACAAGTTACCAACTAACTCCTAAATCCTAAAAATGATAGAAAATATATTACCAATCAAATCATGGAACAATACCAACCACTTCATAAAAAATAAGGAAAAAAATTATAACGAGTACATCTATATAAAATATATTCAACAACTAACTTTATATCTTAAATCAAATTTCATAATAGTATGTCACAAAAACAACTAACTTTATATCTCACAAAGGTTTGTTGCAAGCTTCGATTTGATGACGTAACTGTTAGACGAACACGACTCTCCACAATGGTATGATATTGTTCACTTTGAGCATAAGCTCTCATGGCTTTGCTTTGGACTTCCCCAAAAGGCCTCATACCAATGAAGTTAGTATTCCTCACTTATAAACTCATTATCATTCCCTAAAGTAGCTGATGTGGAACTTTCATCATCCAACACCTCCCCTCGAACAAAACACGCCTCCTTTGGAGTCTTAGTCATTTTTTACTGCCTTCGAGGAGACTTGACTCATTTTTCTTTTTGGAGTCATTTGTTCGACATTTGAGGATTTACCAATCTATTGGCACGACTAAGTTTAGGGCATGACTCTGATACCATGTTAGATGAACACGACTCTTCACAATAGTATGATATTGTCCACTTTGAGCATAAGCTCTCATGGATTTGCTCTGGACTTCCCCAAAAGACCTCATACCAATGAAGTTAGTATTCCTCACTTATAAATCCATGATCATTTCTTAAATTAGCCAAGGTGAGACTTTTATCATCGAACCGTAACAATTTTTGGAGATGAAAGCTTTTAAAGAAGTAATAATTTGTAGCACCTGAGTTGTAACGAGAATTAATTTTTCGATTTTTGTGGAGAAATCAACAAAACTCCATTAGAGCTATCTTAGTTCCTGCAACCAAGGTTTCTCATACTTTAGCCATATGTTACTCTTATATTTTACGTAAAAGCAAGATGCTCACGTATGGATGATAGTGACATCATATTGAAGACCCTGAAACTTATGTTAGGGTAATTGCATTTTATTTTCGTAGATCTTAGGTTAGATTAGGGCATCGTTTTCAATCTTCTCCTTGATTTATTTATAGTAGTGACTCTATTTCAATAAGAAATTAAGGTAGTTATAGTTTGTAAGAGACCAGCTTACGAAATAAAGCCACTACTATGCATCTATCTTCAATTAAGACATCAACGTTTCAAATTCGGACCATCTCCTCCACAACCTACATGTAGTTAAAAAATTGGCGTTTGTTTTAATTTGGTCTCTAAATTTAAAAAATGTTTAAAATGAATATGAGGAGAATTTAGTAATTTTAAAAGTTTAAGTAAGAAAATAAAGTATAAACCAATATATTAAAACGTGTATTGATTCATAATAATCTATTACATATTGTTATAAATTCCACAAATGTGGGCTTCAGCTAATTAAATTAATTTAGATTATAGAGTGGCAGCTAAATAAGGGGACATGGATGGGAGTTTTAATACAGTTTAATAATTAAAAAAGAAATAAAAATTAGGAAGATGACGTGTCACTAAATGGCGGCGGAGAGTTTCTTGCCAGACAAGAAACCAAGTGGAAATACGTCAGCGGAAATACGTCAGCGTGAACGCCCCATGCCTTAGCCAACCAAATTCCAATTATAAGGATGGTGTAAGATTATATTTACCGTTTCCGTGTCCCATTTAATAAAAATATATTTTCAACACATTTCAGATATATATATATATATATATATATATATATATATATATATATATATATATATATATAT
>NW_019272069.1:460185-509558 GCF_002738345.1 Cucurbita maxima
TTTTTAAAAAAAAAAAAAAAAAAAAAATATATATATATATATATATATATATATATATATATATATATATATATTGAAAAATGAAAAAGTTTAAAATAAGTAATTGAAAATAAATGAATAATTTTGCAGAGAAGAATGAAATAGAGGGCAAATATGGGAATATGAAAGACTTTTTCATCCCGATGCAGTTCGTGGAAATCTCTAGATGTAATGGTAAGGGAGAAACAGTGACATTTAAAAATAAGTATTACATGAATTGTTAATTAAATAAATCGGTGTTTTTTTATTATATAATATTTTATTTCTCTTTATCCACAATCAATGGGATTAGGTTTCATTTTCAATTGATTAGATAGCCTTCCCGCTCTTGCCCTGCCTCGTAGACTTGTTGGTGTAGTATTAACAGAGGGACATTGGCCTTTGGAAGAGCTTTGCGCCAATTGTTAATCACATAAATCTGTATTTTTTATTATAGGATTTTTATTATTCTTTATCCACAAGTCAATGAGATTATGCTGACTTTTGCCCCAATTTCATTCTCAATTCATTAGTTAATTATTTTTAACTATAATCTACAAATTTTTAATCTTAAGAATATTAATATTAATATTAATAGAATAATAAGATACCACTCTATCCTAATTTTGAGAGAGTTACGAATTTTTGAATATGTATACATCATTTGATCTGTATGAGTGTGAGTGGCTGTCGTAGACAATTCTATAAAAAAAAAAGTAGTATATTTTAGGTTAAAATTTGATTACCAGTATATTTTATCTTATTTACAAGATTTAGTTAGATATTAGTTTGTATCCTATTTAAACATTGTAATTACTTTCAATCTCAATTATATTTATAATTTCTCATTCTTAACATGAAAGATCAAATTCTCTCATTCCCATGTATGAAAAATATAAGAGCAGTTCCAATATTCGACGTCCGAACAAAGCAACGTAATTTTCAACGGTTATTTGTATTTATTATATATGATTTTATTACAAAACCAACAACAAAAGCAAAAGTATGAAAAAGATATAGATAGCACACGTGCAATAACATAATATCAAGCTTTTTATGCGAGTAACAAGAGACTTAGGGGTTGTATTGGGGAGTTCAAGGGCAGAGCACAGCCTTGCAGGCGTATAGTTCTAAAGAAGCAACCCCAATCAAAGAACAAAAGATGGTGTACACATAAACTTTCCTCTCCCAAGGCCTCCTCCTAAATGGTGAGGTCGAGTTTATGAGCATCAATTCCTCCTCAAGAGACAACCCATGGCTAGCCTCATCTCCAGCCTCCATTAAAGAAGCTTTGGTGTCAGCTTGTTCTTCTTTGATTGCCAAGAGATGTCGGCAAAGTTGAGCATGTTTTTGGAGAATGAGATGGAGTTGATTTTCGTGGCGGTAGAGCATGAGAGCAGCGTCGAAAAAAAGTAGCATGTAAACGAAGCTGCATGAACAACTCAAAGCAAGAATAACCCACCAGTTTCCATTGCAGCTGAGGGTAGAAATGGTGGAAGGAAACGTGTTCTTGGAGATACCGAAGAAGAACACACGTTCCCAAACGAAATAAGCGACAATGATGGTGTGTAATTTTGTGTCATAGTAATTCACTTTGGCTTCTACCTTCTCCCCCATGCCTATAACTTCTTCCATCATCTTCTTCAATTCTTCTTCAACTTCCATTTTTCTGGATGGGATATAACTTAGGATGGAAATATGTTAAAATAAACAACTTAAACTTAAAAAAAAACACCGCATGAGATCTTTGAAGGGAAGAACTAGAAGAACCTTGAGCAGTTATGCTCTTTAATTCTCTTTTGTTGGTGTGAGAAAGGTATTTATAGCGGAGAAGTCACTAACAATTCTTCTTTAACAAAAGATTAATCATTTTTTAACTTATTCAAGTCAATAATATTATTAAATAATTATTCAAGCAACTGTAGCATATCTGCAAATTTAACTCTCGGTTAATTTCTTCGTGAGAATTTCCGTACTTGCTTTCTAATTTCAGTTTTTTTTTGTCTATGTTGGTCCTTGGTCAACTTTGTCTTATTCTTCCGAATAAATTTTAATTCTGCAACATGCAATTTCTTCCACTGCTCTCTCGTGTGCAAAAAAAATTTATCAACACATGTACAAACTTCTTGTAACTTTCTCTTTTTCTTTTCAAGCTTCTTTTTAACTCTACCTCTAGGCTTCTTTGATTGAGATGATTAGTTTTAAGTCTCATTTTTTTTACACCCTAGGCCTATGTGGTTGAGATGACAAGTTTCAATTGTTATAATAACATTTCTTCTTGGCTATTCTTCAGTTTCTTTTTCTCCCGATCTATTGATTTCTTCTTTACTTTCTTGTTTTCAACGCCAATGGATACTTTTGGAAGATGTTGATGGTCCTTCAATAGTATCTTATATAGGCGGTTCCATGACTATGTTACCTTCATCAACAGGGTTTTGTTTCTATCGTATATTTTGAGGAACGAGTCGACTATCTTCACTTTGCTACCTTATTCTGTTATTTAACTAAGGCTAATAATATTGCTCGTCGTATGTAATTCACCTTGGTCAATAGACATTGATCACAGTTCTTACACAGAAACAAAATAGATTATTTGCCTTGGATCGGTACAATGATTTGTCACAAAGCTTCACATTTCCATTGAACTTCTCATCAAATTCCTTGAACTTTGTTCGATCTTCGGTCATGTGGTTTCTCGCTCCGTTGTCGAAGTACCACATACTAGTCTTCACTTGGTCTTTCTCCATATATGAAGGGGTTTGTCATAACCTTCTCTTCATTGAGCATCAACAGGTTGGACATTTTCTCTGCCAACATCAATGTGGGCTCTTTATCATCCGTGAACATGAGGTTTTCCATCTCATCGCACTCCTTGTTGCGGCACTCTGCCGCATCTCGTATTTTCCACAAGAGTCTTGATCATACTCTTGTCTTTCAAAAGTTGGCATTTTCATGGGTTTGTGAGGTATTGTCATGACCTTCTCTACCACCACATCTACGGCCACATCCACGACCTTTTTTTTCCTTGTTATGGTTGCCATGTCCGCTTGAATCTAAAAAAGAAAAGTCAGTTGCATCATTCTTTTTCGTCCGTGCAAGCTACTCCTCATGTGTGAGCAAGAGATATTTCTCCTCCTCCTTGTCTTCGTAGCCATGAAATCTCTGCTCATGAACCTTAAGACAACCAACGACCTCCTCAACCGACATGTTCTTGAGGTCGCCGAACTGCTCGATGGAGGTAACAATTTGCATGAATTTTAGGAGAACGGCTCGAAGAAACCTCTTTATGATAGAGACCTCTTCCACCATGTCGCCTAATGAATGGATGCTGCTAACGATCGCGGTCAACTTCATGGCAAAGTTGTCTACTCTCCGTTCCTCATGTAGATAGCCTTAACTCACTTTTCAAGGCTGCACCTTTGCTTCCATGACATGTTTCACACCGATATGCATTGTTTGCAACGTCTTCGACGTGATATGAACCAAGAGACATCAATCATACAATATATTTCAATGAAGATGTGAAAAAACTGTGGTTAAAATTATCAAAAGATATTTCAATTCATGCCACATGGAAGAAGAATGAAGTTTCATTACTATAAATTTTGGGTTAATTACAATTTAGAGGGGTTGTATTTTATTAATATATTTTAAGACTTTTTATTTACTTCCGGTTATATTTACGCAAGGGTTAATTATGACCATAAAGTATGAATATTACCACTCTTGGAATACGTTTGATAGTTTCATTTTTATGTTGTAATTGTAAGTAGACTTGAAAAATACAGTAAAAAAACATTTGTGCTTTCTTTTAGACAATGACTAAGTTTATTTACAATTATATGTAGTTCAGGTTGCATGTAGAATCATTCAAGCGACACAGAATCGTTCTTACTTGTGGAGTGATTCAAATCTCAAATAAGCGTTCTTACTTAGAGATATTCGATCAACAAGGTAATCCGAATCTTACACCCCTTATAGTGATTTCCTTATCATTTGTTATGAGAGCTTTCCCTTGGTTGATTTCCCTCCGCTCTCATACCAAATGATATGGAAATCAGCCTAGGAAAAGCTCTCAATAACGTTCATTAAGTGTGAAAATTCAATTAAATATTAATTTTAGCATATTACTATAAAAAACTCCAACATCACAAAGCCAACCAACATCTTGACATTTCAAGATACCGAAAGGTCTAACCGATGGTTCTAAAAAAGACAAGCATGCAAGAGAATTAATTAATTAAATGTCGAGCAACATATTGGTCGTTATTGCACATTAATTAATTGAGTAATTAGTAGCAAAATATATATATATATATATAGTTAGTCTAATTATTCAATTTAAACGGTTGACAACAAAATTTTTATGTTTTTTTTTTCACAAATTTTGTCATTTTCTATATGCATATTACTTATATTTTTTAAAAAATATATATTTTTAGACAGATATGATGATAAGAAAGGGTAACTTTTAGCTTAATCTATTTCTAACAAATTATCTAAAAAATTTGTGACATCTTCGTGTAAGTACAGTCAAAATCATGTCATTTTGCATCAGCATGTGCTGGATTAAATTATTGAATGCTCAATTTTATCATATAATATCATTATAAGTTTTGTTTATGTCTTGTAATTTGGAAGCATTTTTGGACTGAGATTAGGGTTAAGACGTTAACAGCTTAGATTTTAAAATATGAAATAAAAGAAGGATAATTAATTTGGTGTTTGAAGTGGGTTTAGGTTTGTTTTCATCTAATTTGTTTGTTAGAGCTGACAAACAATGCTTTCAATTACCTATTACTCTTTCAAACACATGTTCTAAACAACTTAAAAAAACACAATTCACATGAAATCAATTGAATTTCATTTCGTTCTATTATTTCTGACTCCTTATTTAGAAAGGACCCGACCAATTGATAAAACAAAAACATCTATTATCATACAAATGAGTGAAATGAAAATAGTATAGTTGTTTAAAACTAAACTATTGGATTACAAATGTTATATCAAAATAGGGGAGCACGATCAATGTGCGTCTCACTTTAAAATTTTCAACTTTTGTGGTAGCCTTATTATCGTTGGCTGAGATTTAGCATTCTTAAACCAAAATTTGGGGATTTGTAAGAAATAATTTTGAGTATTTCATGGTTAGTTTGGTTTTTCTTGATGGTATTCTAAGTTGACTACAAAGGTGAAAATGATCTATGGTAATGCTCGGGCTCGATCAGAAATTAAAATTTTGATTTCTTTTTAAGTCTTTTTCGAAATTTTATTAAGATGAATTTCAAGATAAGATAGAAAAGAAAACTATAAAGAAAATAGTGAAAATTTGAGAAAATTTGTCAAAGACAACTCCGAGGGGGTAAATTAGTCATTTTGACCCTCCTTGTCTAATTAGGGGGTTTGGTTTAGACCTAGTTAGATGACTAATGAAGAATAAAAAGAATGAGAGTAAAGGAAGAGAGAGGAAAAGAAAACGAGTTGTCAGATGTGCCAATGGATCTCAACCACATATGTGCCACGGTTGGATCGTCAGAAGTCCCCTTAAAAGTTCGAGGGTCACCCCTCTTGAAATCTCGTAGGTACTTAGCTTCCATGGTTGATGTAGAAGCATTTGCTTGCTGGTTGGCAGTCAGATTTTGTATCACGACTTGCAATGTATACTTATCTAACAGATCCTCTCGGCCCCCATTACGTCCCCTTCCTCTTCCTCTACCCCTAAGTGGGGGTCGTCCCCTAAGACCTCCTCCTCTAGTTCTAGAGGTGGTATCTAAATTGTGCACGTAACTACTAAGTCACATACTTATCTAACATATTCTATAAACATTCGTAGTTACGCAAGTCACTCATACATACAACTATAGCATTATCATATCCATCTGATCGTACATGACATATTATAAATCATGCTAACATATAACACATGTACATCATATCGTTCATTACAAAATACATATTCACTACTGCATGCATCATTTAACTAAGAAACTTTAATTCTTAAAAAGGCATACCTGACGGTGACGATGTGTTTCCATGAAAGTACGTTAGGCCTACATTGTTAGCCGGTCTACAAGATCTATAACCTAGGGCTCTAATATCAACTGTAACACCCCGAATTTTCTAGACCTAATTAGTGATGTCATGTAACGATTGGAGTTTCTTAAAATAATAAGAACAATAATAATTAAATAAATAATTAAATTGTCTCACGAAATCTCTTGAAAATCTCGGAATTTTCGGCTAGACATTTATTGCCTAATGGAAACATTCCTATTTCTCTAAGTTTCCTTATTCTAAAACCCTAGAATTCCTTGTTGGGAAATGTCTTGTGATTATTTTTATATTCCTACGTCAAACCTTTTACATCCCTTGAAAACGATTTTCTCTCCAAACTTTTCTCTTGGAACATTAGGGTTGCTATTTCGGAAAAAGGATTTGAGTGGAAGTAAGATATAGATATCGGGATCGCCGTGCTTGTGTCGAAGACGCTGCGTGACCGGTGGAAACAAGAAATTGCGCCAGGGGTCGTTCATGACGGAAAGGCGTCAGAATAGGTGAAGGTGTCGGCGCGTCGTTGGAATCAGGGAGGCGGAAATTAGGGTTTCGCTTTCTGGCAAGTAAGGAAGACGTGGGTTGGAATCAGGTCGGGTGCCTCTGAACTAGCCCACGGACGAACACGGGCCGTGTGCGTTTCAATCCAACACAGATGCGCGTCTGCAGCTCCGCTCTCGGCTCAGCTTGTCGGGTACGTCGGCTCGGCTCCGTCAATTCTCGCAGCTTGGCTTGGCGGCTCGGCTTATTGGCTCAGTATCACTATAATGTATTGATTCCTAGGTTTTTGGCCCTTCTGAAACCGTTTCTGCCCTTATTTTTACCATTTGAGGTCAGTATGATCCCTAATCATCAAAGACAGATTGTGCTGAGAGTTTATTTTGATAAATAGCATGAGATTTAGCTAGAGTATATTATGAAAGGTTTCTAAATTTTTCTTTGGTTATTATAGGACGTAATTAACCGTTGGAATTAGCTTGTTGTGAGTGACTTCGGTCAAGGTCATCGAGGTAAGTGACCTTACTGTTGGAGTTAGCTTACTCCATGTTGTATGATGGTGTGTGCCCTGTGGTCCTTGCATGCACCATATTTTATGTGATATGACTATATGATGTATGAATTATGTGACTGTTTATACTATGGAAAGTCATGGATTATGTTGTCTGTTGGTTCTTGACTGTTTATGCTATGAAAAGTTATGGATTATGTTGACTGGTTATGTTGTGAAAAGATTGTTGATCTGCTAGTATTATATGCTATGAAAATTTTGATCGATGCTATAGATATACGTAGTATTATCGAGTCATGTCATGAGATGCTTATGGAAATGAAATGTATTTTCATGTTATATGTAATATGTCATGTAATGTAAGTTATGTGACATGTCATGTAATGTAAGAACCGTATATGTAATGTTAGCAATGCTTATGTAACGCCATGTTAGGTATGTTAAGGGACCTCTTGCATGTATGTATTTCACTTTCATTAGGATACTTCTCCGTTATGTTACGAAAGAATGAAATATGATATTTATATTCGCCATGATATAATGCGGGCCCTTTTATGTTATCTGGTGTTCGGCGGGCCAGGCCCAGGGGTACGTATACGAGCTCGCCTAGTGGGTCCATGTAAGCGTACCCTTAGGCCTGACTTGGTCGGGCACAACGTAATACACGTTGTCGAGCACCAGAGAACAGAAAAGGCCCGCATGATATCATGACGAGCATATCATATTTCATTCTTTTGTAACATAAAGGGGAAGTATCCCGATGCAAGTGACATACATGTATGCATGAGGTCCCTTAACATACCTAACATGACGGTACCTAAGCATTGCTAACATCACATATACGTTTCTTACATTACATGACATGTCACATAACTTACATTACATGGCATATTACATAACATGAAAATACGTTCCAGTTCCATAAGCATCTCATGACATGACTCGATAATACTACATGTATCCATGACATCGATCAACATTTTCATGGCTAATACTAGCAGAACAACAATCTTTTCACAACATAAACAATTAACATAATTCATAACTTTTCATAGCGTAAACAGTCAACAGTCAACTTTGACCTATAATTTGGTGAAGGAAAGTTGATTAATTTAAAATTTTAATTAATTTTAAAGAAAAATTTGAAGGTTCACATTAATATTTAATATATTATATGTATTAAATACTATATATATAATTGAAAGAGTTGAAATTAATTTCTAAATGAAATATATTGAATATAAAAGAAGAAAAAATGTATTTAATTTGAAGGGCAACAATTAATATTTAATATATTAAACATAAAAACAAAAATATTTATTATAAATACATTAAATAATAAAATAATTATTGAAGTGGACCTAATTATGTGAATATAATGATATATGAGTTTATCCTAATTACGAGACCATTATAAAGTGGTAGGTGAGAGTGAGTTTGTAGATTAGGGAGGAAAGGGCAGATGTAGAGGACAGCAACCTTCCAAATCATATCGGCGGTCAACATACTCAAATATATGATTGCTAACCCTCGAGCTAAGCAACCAAACATCTTCCTTCCCCGATTGATTGAGCTTTACATATGACATTAGTAACATCTCTTCTTCCTCCTCAAACTAAGCATAATTGGCTTCCTTCTCTCATTAAGGACACTTATATCTAAAATGTTCTAATGAATGACACTTGTAACACTCAATTGTAGCTTTGTTGAACGAATGTCTATCTCTTCAGTTCAGTTTAAGGGAGGAAGTGTTGAGGTAGCAAATTTTTGTTGGATATTTTTTCTTGTTATTAGTGGAGTTAGTTGAGTCGTGTCCTTTTTCGTCTTTTCTATGTTTCATGTATTTTTCTATAAAAAGTGGATCCAAATGCATACAAACAGAAACATACAAACATCCTATTCATTAATAGAATCAAATTTCAAACGTCAAACGTCAAAATAGTTTTGTATTTATTTCTTTCCTTAATACCTACACTCAAGACTTCATACGTTCCAAGCAGCATAGTCTAAGTCATAAGCATGATGTACCGTGGGAGGTCATAAGAGGTTCTTGATTCATGGCTAGGGTAACTTACCCTCTTCTTGCTCCATCGTGGCCATAGGTTACTCCCCATGATAGACCACAAAGGTCACGTGATTGACGCATGCATGAACATGGCATAGACCATAAGGGTCACGTGATCGATGCATGCATGAACATGGCATAGACCATAAAGGTCGCATAACCTAACATAGACCATATAGGTCACGTGATCGGTGCATACATGAACATGACATCCTGCAAATCATAACATGGCGCAGGGCGTCTCATCTAGGTGAGAGAAATGAGGTCAAACATGACATCCTGCAAAAGAAGCACGGTGCAGGGCATCCCACCTAGAAAAGGAAAAAGGCCTCCTTAGAAAGCACCACGTGGTGGGAGTTACGGGCAACAATTAGACATCTTTAGGCATTTTCTTAAGTTCCATCTTGGCTTATGTTCCAAACTTGCTCCAACCAACTTAAAATCTTGAGCTTATCCTCGTGTCATATAAAATAGACCTTATAGGACATGGTTGGTGATTTGGAGCATATTTAGCCCTTGAGCTAGGATATGACTTCTTGTTTCGTTTTCAGGAACTAACCTTTAGAGGTTGTCATGTCATATAGTGTGTTTTGGTCCTGAAAACACTTTCAAAGTAATTCTTAGTTTTCTCCCCATGAGTGCATAGGTGACATTATCATAAATGTGGCATCTTGCTGGCATGTCGTGTTGCAGGACATCTCATTTAGGTGAGGAAAATAATGAGTCCATCATGATAACCTGCTCGTGGTAACATATAGTAGGACATCTCACCTAAAGAGGAATAGGGATCTCGTGGTACACTTCATGATGGGAGATAATGGTTACTCCGGGCATGGATCCTAACAACTTGTTAAATATACATCTGCATTAACCTAGGTGTTTCCTTGTATTCTTGGGGATCCTAGGTTTATGCATAACGTCTTGGGTCAAACTTGAACCTTAAAGGATCTTCTTAGGAATAGCCCAATGTAACCTTGTGCACTTAGAATCTTATTAGCAACCAAGGGTACTTGTGGGAAATCTCTTATTTCATGGGTACCTCGTTAGTCACCCTAGGAGGTAAAGTCATGTGGATCGTGATATATATTTTTCCCCATATCTTGCTTTCGTTATCTAAAGTTTCCCAACGACTCCCAAACTTCATTATCTTATACAACATATTGATATAAGGATTCATACAATATTTCATAATGTTGGGAGGTCATTTAGGCTTAACCCGTAGATAGTCTTTGTTAGGGGCATTATAGTAATTTTTCCCTAATTCTTGGTTTTGCTACCTAACGAGTTCCAATAACTTTTAAACTTCACCACCTTATCAAGAATCATAAATAAGATCTATAGTAGAGTTTCATAGCATTTGGAGGTCATCTTGGACATGAACCGTAGATAGATATCTTTGGGAGCATTATGGTCAGTTTTCCCCGTTTCTTGGTTTACCTATTGATCCTTATCCAATGACCACGAAATTATATACATAACCTTAACATGATATATTATGCTCAGCATTAAAATTTCGTAGGCATTAAAGCTCATTTAGTTGTTTATCATAACGTTCCTTAAGTCCCGAGCAATTTGGTCCGTTTAAAGCCTTATCTTATGGTTCTTTGAGTTTTTTTTTTTTTCATAAATCTTTGTGTGATACTTGTCTAAGGGTTCATATGAAAATCCAAGCGATTTCAACAAGTCTTTCTTAAGAAAAGTCCAAGGTGGCTACTTACCTCATTGTCGATGTTCGAGACCTCCGTTCTTGAGCTTCTGGTACCTGAATTACTTTACATTTCCTTCCATAGACTCCTAATTGTGTCTAGTTTTTGGAACCATAATGTTTGTCATAAGAATCGGTCTGGAAGGGGGTTAAAATTGAGAAACACCGAGGGAAGGTTAGATTTTTGGCTGACATGGCCGGTTCAACTGAACCGGCCACGTCATCGTCTTCTTCCTCTGGACAGGAAGAAGACGCGCGCATCCTTTGCGCCGTCGTCTGAAAGTGGCGTTCCACAACCCCGATATCTTCGTTTCTTCATGAAACTTAACGATGGTATTACAAGGAAGAGCTTGGGATTAATTTCATACCTTTTCGTTGATCATAGCCTAAGATATTCGCCTCCCAAGTTCGTCCAAAATCATTTTCCTAGCCGAAGCTAAAACAGGAGATTTCTTATCAGGTAGCCGATTCTAGGGGTTTTCAAGGCCCGATTTCTTCATGGAACCTTTTGCATATCCTTTCCTCATGCTATAGGAATTGGTTTGGAGGAACGTATTTGAGTGTGAGTCCTTAATTTCGAGAAATCATTCTCAGTACGCAACTCACCCGAAACATCGGTTTTTTGATCTCTTGGGTATCTTGTTATACGACATTTCAGCTCCCGATTCATTCATAGAAATTGTGGGTAATCATGTTTAGAAACTATAGGAATAAGTTTGAGGAGGAATGGTGGAGAATTACTCTGGAATTTGGAAGAATCCCGAGAGTAGGAGACCCACAAACTAAACGCTCATAACTCTCGAATGGGTGCTCGACCTTGCTCAAGTCTTGTTCCATATTGTTGCCGCTGCTTCAGACTTTATAGGCGGAGCTTAAACCGACATTGAAAGCTTCAGAATCGTCGTAAATTGGCGGTTGGATTTTCTTGAAAATCCATCGAAAATATCTACTCTAATCAGAGCCTCACCGACATTGGTTTTGCTTCATAGCCGTTGGATGTGATGATCTGTCGATCTTTTAGATCATATCCAAATTTGGGAAAGATCCAACAGCTGGGATTTGAGTTTCGTGAGATATTTCTCAGATGGTCATTGTAGATGCTTTGTTTCTCATGAGAGGAGCATTTTCGTAATTAGTCATTCTTCTAGGGGTGTCCCTTGTTGGTCATTTTTTCCTTCTTGAGAATCTTAAAATTCCTGGTAGTAAGGAATTAAAAATCTGGAAAGATCCTTAATAATTGGAAAAATGACTTTTTTGCCCTTTTCACTCGACTTTTACTTTCCAATCCTTTTTCCATAAGTCTTTTAACTCATTGCTGGTTAGGATATAGGAGTGACTTTGTTAAGATCCTTATCCTTGCTTAATCCTCTTAATTTCTCCCATTTTGATATTTTAGGTCTTTCATGGGCAGTGTATTCTTATGGGAGCTATTTTTCTTCATTTTTGGGTGTTACAGTTTAACATATGTATCATATTTAACTTTTAATCATACACTAATATCGTATTTTGTAACAAAGTGGATATCTTTCTTTCCTCCATATTTCAACGTCCCTTGTATTATACATTCATAAGCATATCATATCAACGTATAATAGATTATGAATAATGGTTTGTACTTTATTTTGGTATTTTAACTTTTAAAATTACGATATTTTAATTTCCAACTCTCTTATCCTTCATTTTAAACATTTTTTTTTTTTAAATTTAGAGACCAAATTAAAATAAATTTCAATTTTTTAACATGGAGTTAGGAGGGAGATGGCAGAGAATTTGAAACATTGAAGATATATGTGTTTTAATATTTTTAGTAAAGTTTAATAAGTATGATTAGTTTGTAATTTAAGTGATTAAATGTTAGTAGTTTATTATAATTTTAAATCTTCACTCCCTTACTTAGAATAAACTGCTTGTTTTAAAAAACTATAAACGGCGTCGTTTTTGGTACTCCACGTGTCCATATAAAATGACATTGTATAAATCAAAATAATTAAATGAACTTTTATTTATTTATTTATTTTCTCACCTGCAAAAGAAGTGTTTTTTTTTTCTAAAAAAAGAACTACCAACGACGTCGTTTAGGAGTCAATGGGCATTCAATTGTCCTTTTTGTTTCTAAATCTCTGTCGTTTGAATCGACCATTATTCAAATTTTTTCTGGATAGTTCATAAGAATAAGCTAGGGGAGAGTGATAGCACACACGCTAGCTACAACATCACAACATTTCTTGTCGTGTTGTGACGCTCTTTTCTCGAGTCATCTAATTGGTTTGGGTTTGGGTTTAGGTTGATAATGTCATCTACATGTAGAGACAGGTCACAAATTAGCCCTCTCTTTTGAATGTAATGATCCCAATTTAGCCTTTCTTGTTGAATGAAAGTCGGATCTTTACAACATTTAAATACGATACAAGCTATCACTTAACTCTTAACAATTACATAAAATATACTATTAATCAAATCTTAAAAATACGATAAAGTATATCAAACAACTAACTCATTACAAATATAAAATATATTCTAATCTTCATAATAATAATACTAACTAACGTCTGACATTAGTTCCGACGTTAGTTTTGACTTAATATTACTTAAAAAAAAAAAAAAACACAAGTAAACTCAAAATTCAATAAAGTCGGCTTCCCCTAATATATATATATGTGTTTTTTTTTTAGTGGTACACCAATTGCAATATTGTGAGTTTAAATAATAAACTAAAATGTGAGGTTGTAGTTCTAAAACGCCATCGTTTTAATCTTGTTTGTAAGAGAAAGCTGTCAGGTTGTGTTGACGATGAACCCTAAACAATCCCATCTGTCGGATCTTCCAATACAGATCTTGTCCCCACATTCTATTACACGAGGACAAACTGAGGTTGGGCTTTTGTCTTTCCTTGCTGTGTCCTTTACACACGTCTGAGAAGTCTATGTAATCCATCACTCGCCCAAATCTACCGCCAATCCAATAGTTTGAGGGTTCCAAATGGGTATGCCCATGGAGGTTGAATGTAGATGGGTGAGTTGTGTGAGGTAGATGTAGATGTTGTCTTGTGTTAAAAGGTTGAATGTAGTTCTGTGAGTTAGATCCACAAAATAAAAACATAATACAAGAAACTATCTTTATTTTTCATTGTGTTTGTTGAATCAATACATGCCCAAATTGAGGAACCACATGAAGATTACAAACAAAAAAAAAAAAAATAAGCGTAAGAGTACAAAGAAATTAAGTTTAGAGGACTTTGTTAATTCACGGGTTATTTCAAGCACTAATAATTTATGTTAATGGGTTACATATTCCGAAGTATCAAATAGTAGGAAGAAGTTTATGTGTGTAATGATGGATGCATATAAATTTCTTGACCAAAATACTGAGTGTATTGTGTATAACTAAATTTTTGGCCTTCATTTTTTTTTTCTTTGATATATTAGGTCTCCTTTTCTCATTCCTTGTGTATAACTTATTAAATAAATGATCGGCAAGATCACTCACTTTCACACAACAACAACAAGAACTTGTGTGGCCCGGTTGTTACTGTTACTGTTGTTTTGCATTTAGGGCTTCCAACAACACATTCTTCTTCTTCTTATTTGATTTTGAGGATTTCTTCAATGAGATCTTAGATAAATTAGAAGATAGAGTTAGAAGAAGTTGTTCCTAATTAGAAGACTAGTTAGACCCGTCTTTGACTTTTGTTTGCTAACTTGGAGTGACTAGGAGATGATCATTTTCTTTAGTTAATAAGTTTTTTTTGGTTGGCCTTACTATTCATGATATGGTTATTTAGAACCCTTCAAATTAGACCATCCAAGGTCAAAATCACTAGAAGACTTCAGAACAAATTAAAAATAAAACATGGAATCAATCCATTTATTTGTAAAAAATGTGGAAACACCTTTGCGATGAGAGGGGACTAGAATGAGAAGAGTTGTGGGAAGCTTTGACATTGCACTTGTGACTCTAATTTTAATCCGAAAAGGTCTCTTAAAGATCACATCAAAGCCTTTGGACATAGTTATTCAACTTATGGGGTTGTGATCACGAAGATGACGATCCTGCTTCTGAGATTAGATATCTCATTAACTTGTACTTAGACAAATCTCTCCTCAAGGTCACAAAACATAGGTGCTAGTTATATAGTTATATCACTTCAGTGCTATACTTTCTTCTCATTTTCTCTTCAATGTCAATTTTTTTCTTTTAATGGTTCGGTTTGGTTTATCATACGAGGACAACACTTCATCAAGAAGGACTATTTGAAAGGATTAGGTTATATTACAAAGTCAAGGTTTTCTCCAAGGGAATCACATAATGCTCTTTCTTTCCTCATAAACTTTTAGTGGACAACGCCCTCCCCTTTCAATTCTAATTGGAAGCTGTAACGCAAGTATTTGAACCAATGTTTCTATTCTCTGTTTTTAAGAAACCTACTTCAAGAAGAAGGGAAAAAATGAAACGTGCTTACATGTATAAGATGAAAAATAATGTTCTATTCTCTTTTTTACTTTTATATGATATTTAGATTTTGTTGCTTGGGTGTTTGATAAAGGAAGAGCTTGAAATAGCCTAAAAAAGAAAGGAACAACAAAAAACTCCAACATATGTCAAACCTTTTGGTACTATTTTGCACGTTCTCTTCGAATCACTTATATATATATGTTTCAATAATGTTGCAGCATTCCTTGAAAGCACTAATTGGCAAGCAATAACGACCAATTTACCTAGAGTCGGCCACAAAGATGCAACTTAGGCTATGATACCAAATTGATAAAGCAACTCTAATCCTCAACCCAACGATCAAGCTTTTGTTGAAGTAAGGAAGCACTAATTGACAAGCAACAACGAACAATTTATTAATTGACATTGCTAAAAGGGTAGAACATAGAAGACATTGATGTCGGTTCGAATACCTTTAGGGTTGGTAGACTTGATTTTATCAAAATCAAAGATGTCACATATTGTGGATAGTGAGTTTTTGTTCTATTTATTATGTATTGGGTGGGGAAGAACTGATTTGAAAATTGTGATAGTGAAACGAGTCTGATATTCTTATATAGATCGAGTTGAATACTTTAATGTGTTAGTAGATTATTAAATTTCAATTATATTTTTGTTATAGCCTAAGATTAAAAGTATAAATATAGCTTATTAAAAATCAATGATAGCATAATATTTTAGTGATGTATACATATTATAGCTTTAGCAAAAATGCTATAAAATGTTTTCATTGCATATAAGTTATATTTAGGTACTATATTATAACATTTATTATAGCTATACAAAAACGCTATAAAATGTTTTCATAGCATTGCATATAAGCTATATTTAGGTACTATATTATAACATTTATTATAGCTATACAAAAACGCTATAAAAAGTTCCAGACTTTTAATAACATAGGTTATCACGACGTACGAAAAACACTATAAAAGGTCTATGATAGCATTTTTCGGAAGCTTTCTAATCCAATATTTATTGCAGTGGCTGGAGAGGAATTTTGAGACTTTGATGACTAAGATGTACGCGGTTATACCCATGCTTAGATCGCTATACTATGTCTCTATGTCATACGTTTACAATGTATGCGCTGTATTTTAGTGATCTCTTATTCTCTTTATAAAAGTAAAATTTTCATTACTATCTTAATTAAATTTCAAATTGCATTAGGTGTTTAAATGTTTTAAAATTTACCCATTTTTCTTATTTCCATGTCATTGAGTAACAATCCGTGGCTCAAATCCCTCGAAAAGTGGATCGTTACACTACCTTACATAATTTGATTGAAAATTTTGTTTGAGATAGGTAGAAATTAAAAATAAATATATTTAGATGAAGAATTTGTTATAAATAAATAATAATTTGTATATTTATAAATGTTGAGAAGAAACCCTTTTATCCACTGAGGTCTACAAAAGTGGAGATTAAACTGCAAAAATAAACTCTTAATCACACAAGTCTTTGTTTTAGTTTTTGAAAGGTGGCCTCACAAGTATCGTTCCACACTAAAGGTACACCCTTTTTTGTTAATTGGGTGTGGGGCGAGGCTATTCTAGCAAAGTCTTGAACAAATCTTCGATAGTAACTCGCCAATCTCAAGAAATTTCGTATCTTGGTGACAATAGTTGGGCGTTTCTGTTTCGTGACGGCTTCTATCTTGGTGGGATCTACTAAAATTCCGTCTTAAGACACTTCGTGTCCCAAGAACGAAACCTGTCGTAGCCAAACTTCACACTTGGAGAATTTGGCATACAACTTGTTCTCCCTTAAGATAGTTAGGGCTTTGCGGAGGTGCTCTTGGTGTTCTAGGTCCGTTTTCGAGTATATCAGGATGTCGTCTATGAACACGATCACAAACGAGTCTAAGCACTCCTTAAATACTAGGTTCATTAATTCCATGAACACTGCTGGGGCGTTGGTGAGGCCAAAGGACACTACCACAAACTCATAGTGGCCATATCTGGTTCGAAAGGTTGTTTTCAGTATATCTTCATTTTTAATCCTAATTTGATGGTATCCTGATCGAAGGTCAATTTTGGAAAACACTGTTGCCTCTCGAAGTTGGTCAAATAGGTCCTCGATGTGGGGTAATGGGTATTTGTTCCTTACCGTTCTCTTGTTTAACTCTCTATATTCAATGCATAGACGCATAGAGCCATCTTTCTTTTTGACAAACAACATTGGCGCTCCCCAAGGGGATATGCTAGGTCGAATGAAGCCTTTATCTAATAAGTCTTATAGTTGTGATTTAAGTTCTTTTAGTTCTGCTGGGGCCATGCGGTATGGGGCTTTAGAGATGGGTCTCATTCCTGGTTCCAGTCCTATTCCAAAGTCTACCGCTCGCGATGGCGGGATTCCCGGGAGGTCCTCTAGGAAGACATCCGTGAATCTATTGGTTTCTTCTTTCCTTTTGTGTTTACTGCACCGTCTAAAATCGCCCACCCCCTTGTTGTACCGGGCGTCTCGTTTTCATCATTTATATTATTTTTGGGATGATACTTGTGAAGGTTCCTTTAAATTTAAAAGTAAGTCCGTTTGGAAGTGTGAATATCACTTCTTCTTATGGCAGTCTATGCTAGCAAAGTTTTCAGCTAGCAAGCCACTGTCGAGCCGATTAAGCCGCCGGAGCCGAGGGGTGTCACGCTGCAGACGTGCCACGTGGCACAACCAGAGGGCGATGCGTGTGCAGCGGTCTCGGGTCGAGGTGCGGGTTGTCGGGTCGAGCACACGGGTTTTCGATTGCAGTCACGGGTCTGGGTTGACCGTGAGTGATGGACCGAGCCTGGACTGAAAGGAAACGTCTGTAGGGGGGCTGGGCTATGAGCGTCGGGTGTTGGATTGGGCTTGCAGGTCTCGGGTCGGCTGGGTTTTTGCTCTCGGGTCGTGGCTGATGGGTTAGGCCGTAATTAGGCTTTCTGGTTTGGGCTGAGGCGACTGGGCCGCGGGAGTGTCGTCGGGCGAGGTTTGGACTGGAGTGGGTTGGACTCGGTTCAGGTCGCAGGAGTTCGGCCCTCAGGTCAGACTTCGTCTTCTTCGCCCGGTTACCCGTGTTGGATGATGAAAGTCCCACATCGGTTAATTTAGGAAATGGTCATGGGTTTATAATCTAAGAATACACTTTCCATTGGTATGAGGCCTTTTGGGAAGCCCAAAGCAAAGCCATGAGAGCTTATGCTCAAAGTGAACAATATCATACCATTGTGGAGAGTCGTGTTCGTCTAACATGGTATCAGAGCCATGCCCTAAACTTAGCCGTGCCAATAGATTGAAAAATCCTTAAATGTCGAACAAAGGATTCCAAAAGGAGTCAAGCCTCCTCGAAGCTACGACGAAGGCAGTCAAAAATGACTAAGACTCCAAAGGAGTCGAGCCTCGATTAAGGGGAGGGCTGCTTTGTATTTGATGAATTAATCATTTATTTATTTATTAAGAGAGAAAAAGGTAAGTTTTCTACTTGTTATACAATTTATTAGGTAATGGACCCACACATTTCAAATTCTTTTATTCTTCTTATTTATTAAAAAAAATTGAAAATTTGGATAAATAAAGTTTTTCCTCGAAATTTAAAGCACATCGGAATCCCCGCAAACAATTAGAAAGGATTCCTTTTGGAATGGGTGCGTGAGAGCCACGTGTAGGTGGTGGGTGTTTGCATTGTATGTTTGGGATGATTATTTATTTGTTTATTTGGTAAATGCTAGAGGTGTACATCCGACTCAGCAAATCATACCCATCTAACCCGGATCATAGGCAAATCATACCCATCTAACCCGGATCATAGGAATTGGGTATGTCACAATGGTAATTTGACATTAGCTAAATTCATAAATAGATTTTTACTTTATGAAATATTTATGAAAGATCAATAATAAACATGCACGAATTATTTAGTTATAATGTTGAACGACATAGCAATTATGCACATCTTAGTTTGTTTGTTTGTTTCTGGTTCTATGCTTCTCAATCGATTTCTCATGTTTCCTTCCTTTGTGTTTATTTGTATATGAATTCACCCATTCGAATATCACTTCAAACGGAATTTTATCTCGGGAAAGTAATTTCTTAGCTACCCATTTGATTAAGTTTCCAAATGAGAGAGTGAAAGTATAAATTTGAGGAAAAATAAAGAGCAAAAGGTTAATTAAAAAAAACTTCTTTTGAAAAGGTGAATCGAATCCCATTTCATCACATTAATGATTT
The DNA here is from genome assembly GCF_002738345.1 of Cucurbita maxima. Lineage (NCBI taxonomy): Eukaryota > Viridiplantae > Streptophyta > Magnoliopsida > Cucurbitales > Cucurbitaceae > Cucurbita > Cucurbita maxima. The sequence goes on from NW_019272069.1 coordinate 479,725, forward strand.
AAAATTAAAAGATTAAAGAATTTAATTAATTAATTAACTTTAAATATCTTTGACAACTTCAATTAGAAAACCCAATAAGCGGCGGCTAAAGGGTCGGCTCCTCACACATACGAGGAGCCGACCCTTTGACTTACTGACTTAAAAGACCAGTTGGAAGCTTCGTTGAAGAATATGAAAAATAATTAAATTAAAGACTATAAAAAAAAATAAAGCCAAATCTTTGTCTGTCCCCACGAGCTTGTGGGCCACTTTTTATCCGTATGCATAGCCGGGCGAGCGACGTTAACCATAGAAGTTGATGCATAGCCAAATTCATCACTTCAAAATTTAAAAGATTGGAATTTTAGGTTCTGATGGATCTCATTTCAGTTGTGGAAAGATTCACATAGAAGATTATCTGTATTATAACGATCTTCACCAACTTCTGTTGGGGTGAAGCCGGATACTATGACTATGGAGTAGTGTAAGCTTAAGGATCGTCAGGTCTTAAGGTTGATCTGGTTGACGCTGTCCAAAAACGTGACATTCAACATTATCAAGGAGAAGACAACGTCAAACCTATTGAAAGCGTTGTCGAATATGTACGAAAAATTGTCGGATATAAACAAGGTGTATTTGATGTGGAGATTGTTCAATCTACAATTGTCTAAAGGTGGATTTATTGCTGATCATATAAACGAATTTAATATGATTGTAAGTCAACTGAGTTCGGTGGAAATTAATTTCTAAGATGAAATTAAGGCACTGATCTTGATGTCATCTTTACCCGAGTCGTGGGATACTGTTGTTGTCTCGATCAGTAGTTCCTAAGAATCTGAGAAGCTAAAGTTCGATGAAATTCAATATGTAGTTTTAAGCAAAAGTATTCGCAAATGAAAAATTGCGGATTCATCTGGTGGTGCTCTTCGTGTTGACAAAAGGGGAAAAAGTAAATCGAAGGGCCCAAGCAAAAGGTTGATCAAAATGAAAGAACATTAGCCGAAGACTTTGGAGATGCTCTAATTCTCAGCGTTGACTGACCGATTGAATCTTGAATTTTGGATTCAGATACAACTTATCATTCATCTATGTTTCGAAATTTCAAGTTTGGAAGTTTCGAGAACGTGTATTTTATCAACAACAAAGATTTGGAGATTGAAGAAAAAGAAGATGTCTACATAAAAACTATTGCAGGACATTAGTAGACATTAAAGGATGTCAGTTATATTCCTGGTCACGTAAAATAATTGAAGTCGAACCGAGTTAGTTCAGAAAAAATAATCAAACCTATAATTTGAATACAAATAAGCGAGTCAATCAATAAAAGCCGCTTTTCAGTTCAACGCAACCACTACGTGCCAACTCCCAAGTAATACCAATCACTTTGTCCTTAAATTATGGTTAAAATTCAAAGATTCTCTCAAATAAAAAAATTTGAGCATAATCTCGGGTGATTTTACTTTAAAATTCCTCAAACAACCTCGTATTAGTGAAAATGTATTCTTTACTTATAAATCCGTGATCATTCCCTAAATTAGCCAATGTAGGACTCCCTCCAAACAATCCTCCACCCTCGGTTCTTCTTAGAGAATGTCTTGATAATAGTAAGAAGAAAGTTAAGGAGACGAGACATATTGAGTATCTAAGAGTACAAATCCTTTTTGACTTACTTTATATATGCAAATTAAATTAATATATGTCCCAACACTGTGCCCCTTATTTGCTTTTGCATTTACTAATAAATTAATATATATAAGTGAAAAGGAGAGATGGTAGAATTCTAGTTTTCTATTTTCTTAAATTAATAATATATGTCTAACATATGGTTTTTAAAAGCAACCCAAACTTCTAATATTATATTTGATATTTTATTATAAGACAAAATTTTAATATTTACATTATTATCATAGGTATCTTTTCATTCATTGTTATTTCTATTTATTACTATTTTCATATCCTTGTAATTCATTTGATTATAAATAAGATCACTTTCACACCATTTAGATGTGGTGGATTAATCAAACATTCACAGTATGACACCCTTTCAATGCTTCATCGTCCCTTGTGTTAGACATTCATATTCATATAATTTTATATGTAAATTTGATTGGTGTATTTAGAAAGTGATATGAACCACGACCAAGGAATTTCCATACCTGAAGGTCCAATTACAAGGACGAGAGCTAAGAAGCTACAACAAACCTTATACAGTTATATTCAAGCTATGATGAGCTCATCAAAGGAAATTCTAGAAGACGCTGGAGACCTCCCTTATATGTTGTGCAAAGTTGAGCTTCAAGAAAGAGATGAATTAAATGCACTTTAAGTTGCATTTAATGAACTCCACTGAATTTATGAAACTAGTCCAAGGATGAGTCAATAAGCACATTTTATTAATTGTATTATTTTATTATAGTTTAAATATTTGTTTGTCATATTTAAGCTAGTTTTAAATATAGGAGTTAAGGTTATATTGTAACCCACATAGGTTACTATATTCCACCATTAACTAGCCCATTTAATTTGGGAGTTATATATCCATAGGTTAAGGTTGTAAGGGCTATATAAAGCCTTCTTTTCTTTGATTAGACATCAGATTTTGGAATTAAGAATAGAATTTCTATTTTAGCTTTGTTGAGAGCTAAACTTTCTTTGCAAATTCTTGTGTTTAGAACTTGCATGTAGAGTCATTCAAGTGGTATTGATAAAACCTCTTGTGGAGTGATTCGAATCACGAGTTTAGAAACGAGTTTTCTTTACTCTTGATCTTGATCATCAAGGTAATTCGTTCCATACTTTCCCTTGGGTTGATTTTCCATATCAGAAAGGTTCTCAGTAAAGATTAATTGATTAAAACAAAGCCCTTTTAACGATTCATGTAGCATCTGCATGAATAGCTTTTAATCACACACAGATACAAACAAGCACACCTGAAGAAAGCATGAGAAATCGAAAAGCATACAAATAGAAACAAACCAAGAAGTACGAGATTCATCTTCCAACTCCATCATCCCAATCACTCCCTCTTCATTCACATAGCGACACCGAGTACTTACATGCGCACACCTCGAAAGCAGTCGCAGCAACCAAAGCACACGCAATAGCGCATATGTAAATCTTCCTCGGCGCAATTCTGAATCTCCCATTGTTGTTGAGTTCCCTCACCAGGAAACCGTAATTCAGCTCCAAACCACCATCTTCTTGGTTCCCGGCCTCCAAGATAAGAGCGCGTTCCCTCAAAATCATGTTGAGAGTGTTGAGAGAGCGGAACAGCATAGTTGCATTATTCAGAAAGAGCAAAAAGTAAAGAGCGGTACAAGAAAGACTCAAACCTAGAAGCATCCACAGAGGAACACAACTGTGTGAGACAGAGAAAAAAAAGCTCCTTTCCCAGATGAGGTACCCCAAAGCAATGTTGTGGGCTTTCCTCTCCAACTCACAAGCCCTTGCTTCTTCATCAATAGCAGCAGCACTCAACGCCTCAAAGTTCCTCTCCATGGCCATGGTAGTTGGAAACCTTAACCTATTTGATTGTGAAGGGATTGATTTTATAGTTGCGCAATCACTTTCTCTCTCCTCTTCATCATCATCAAACAGCGTTTATTACTTTCTCTCTCCTACCATTATTTTCTTTGTTTGATTATTTTATTGCAAATTCAACCAATAACTTTGGAACATGTTTTGATTCAAAATTTCAAAAAGTATATATTAATTTGGTTCGAATGCTTTAAAGTTTGTTCTTACGTCATTCATAAATATTTATCGTAAAGTAGAAATCTATTAAAATGATATTATAATTTAGAATCCACAATTCTGTATTTGAATGCCAATTTTTTAGTTAAGAACCGGACATCATCTCACACAGGTCTTAATTTTCATTAATTTTGAAAAAGTAAAAATATTGTTTATCTCTACCGTGAGAAAGTCAGCCAATGCGGCGGTGGAGAGTCCATGGGACCACAAATTGTGATTACCCACAAAGTAATTTATATATCTACCATACCACAATTTATCATTGAGCACAATTTATTCTTCCATTATTCTCACGAACACGAACACGAACACGAACACGAACACGAACACGAACACGAAACAAGTGAAGAAGAAGAGAGCTGAATGGTGGAGTGGGAGAGAGCAGTCTAGGTTATATACATATATTTATCTGTGAGGGCGTGCTGCTGCTACCTTTCTTCAACATTGTTGCGCTGGTTAATCCATCCTTATGTATGGTTTTGGTTTAATATATTAAACAATAACAACAATAAGTTTTCAAAATTTATAAAGGAAACTTTGGTTAGAACATAACTTTTTGGCAAAACCCTTTGCATAAACACACAATTCTCTCTCTAAACAAACACAATTCATGCTTTCAATACCATAACCTAATGATGAAAATTGAAAGAGTGTGCCGATGTTCGGTCCAAAATTTAAAAATTGGAATTCATTCTATGTTCTAATTTTTCCTTATCATTTTAGTAGATTTTTACTTATAAAATATTTATGAAAAATCAAGAATAAACGTGCCCTACTTGTTTATAGTGTTCAAGAGCACACCAATTATGGAGAAACACAGCACCCATCCTCGCCTATAAATATAGTTTGAAAACATCCCTACACATAATTATCATTCGGTCCTATTTAAATTGATATTTAGTTTTTATAATCATTGGAACGAAAACATGTTCCAAACATAAAAATTACACACAATGAAGAAATATATAGTGAATCTTATTACGGTGACACATCTACCTTATTTATCTATTTTTAGTTATTTTTTTAATGCTATTTTCTCATATGTCAATCCTGCCTTTTCTTCTCTCTTTTAGTGTGTTCATTGTTGGAGGGATCTGGGTGTAAGGGTTTGTACCAGAGTTATTCATGTACATTTTGTACGTGAATTATGAAAGGGGTTTGTTGTGAACATTAATAAATACAGAAATCATGTGTGAGATAACAAATGTACATATAGAATTATATATTTCCTGTTTTGTCTTGTAATTTCAGATTTCCATAATTTTGCAAAGGGGTTTGTTGTGAACATTTATAAATACAGAAATCATGTGTGAGATAACAAATTTACATATAGAATTATATATTTACGTGTTATGTGGTTGTTTGCTCGGTTATCAAGGTACCATATCCACTCGATCGTCTCCTTTTGTGAGAAGGTTCATCATAACTTTCTTTTCGTTAAACATCACCAGGTTGGGTATCTTCTCGGCCTACATTAGTGCGGACTCTTGATCCTGTGTGAGTGTGAGGTTTGCCTCCTCATTGCGCTTCTTCTTGCAGCATTCTACCGCATAGTGCTGATACTCTTGTCTTTCCAGGGTTGACATTCTCATGGGTTTGTGAGGTATTGTCACGGCATCCTCTACTACCACATCCATGGCCATGTCCGCAACTATGTCCACGACCTCTGTTTTTCTTGTTATGGTTGCCACGTCCCCTCGCACTTGAAAAGAAAGAGTCAAACACATCATTCCTTTTCATCCATGTGAGTCATTCCTCATGTGTGAGTAAGAGGTGTTTCTCCTCCTCTTTTTCTTCATAGCCACGAAATCTTTCCTCATGAATCTTAGGACGACCAACGACCTCCTCAATTGACACGTTCTTGAGGCCACCAAACTGCTCGATGGAGGTAAAAATTTGCATGAATCTTAGGAGAGCAGCTCGAAGGAACTTCTTGACAACAGAGATCTCCTCTACCATGTCGCCTAATGAATGGATGCCATTGACGATCGTCGTCAACTTCATGGGAAAGTTGTCTATTGACTCATAGTCCTTCATGCGGATAGCCTCGAACTCACTCTTCAAGGTCTGTGTTAGATAAAAGTTGTGGTATATCTACCTTATTATTTGAACTTCGATCTTTGAGCGCAGTTCTTCAAATTTTACCCGCGCCAGGAACTTGGTAAAAATGTCTCCAAGCTGTTTCTCTGTTCGGATGAAATCAATCTTGATGAGCCACCGATCTGCACATTCTCGGATGTAGTGGAATCTGATTTCTATGTGCTTGCTCTAGTTGTGCAAAACTGGATTTCTTATTAAGGAGATCGTAGCTTTGTTGTCCACGTATAGCATTGGTGGATCGTCTTCTCTTCTGATGAGTTCTTCCATCGGTCACGCAAGCCAGACCCCCGTTGCCGCCGTCGAAGCGGCGATGTACTCTGCTTCGCAGGAAGACAAAGCAACTACTTTTTATTTTGTTGACTGTCAGCAGATCGCACCGCCTGAGAGGAAGTAAATCATCCCGTTGGTGCTCTTACGATCATTAACATCACCGACCATGTCACTATCACTATAGCCGACCAGCTCAAGCTTCTCATTTCCTCTCCCTGTGCAGTATCTCACACCCCAGCCTCTAGTTCTAGCCACATAGCACAGGATGTGCTTGACAGCCACTAGATGCTTCTCCCTAGGTACTTTCATGAATCTACTCACGTATCCAACGAAATAAGCAAGATCAGGGCGTGTGTTTACCAGATAGCGCAGGCTCCTGACAATGCTGCCGTAATTGGTGGTGTTGACTAACATCGTAGTGTCGACCTTCCTTAGCTGGAGCCGGACCTCCATTGGCGTCCTTGTAGGGTTATTGTCCGCAAGCCCAGTTGTGTCCAACAACTTCTTCGCGTACGCACTTTGGCAGATGGTGATGTCGGCAGTACTCTGTTGCACTTCGATGCCGAGGTAGTAGCTGAGCACGCCGAGATCGCTCATCTTGAAGTTCTTTGACATCTCCCTCTTAAATCTTCTGAGAACTTCCATGTCGCCTCTAGTGATTATGAGGTCTTCGTCGTACACTCCCACGATCAGTCGCTGCTCGTTGTGGCCGTGCGTGTACATGCCATGCTTAGAGGTACAACGCTTGAACTTCAGCGATAGTAGGGTATTGTCGAGCTTCGCGTTTCAAGCTCGTGGTGCTTGCCGAAGCCCATAGAGTGCCTTGTGCAGGCGCAATACCTTGTCAGAGTTGTCGTTGTCTAAGAAGCCCGATGGTTGTCAGACATAGACTGTCTCCTTTAGCTCTCCGTTCAAGAACGAGAATTTCACGTTCATGTGGTGGACCTCCAAGGAATGATGTGCCGCGATTGCTAGCAATAAGCGGACAGATTCCAGTCTTGTCATCGGCGCGAATACCTCCTCAAAATCCACTCCTTGCTTCTGGACGTAGCCCTTCGCCACTAGACGGGCCTTGTGTTTCACAACTTCTCCCTCTTCGTTACGCTTCAATTTGAAGACCCATTTAAGCCCTATGGCTCGGTGTCCCGGCGGCATGTCCTCTAGACTCCACGTCTGGTTCTCAGTGATGGATGTCATCTCCTCCTGCATTGTCTTTAGCCAGCACGAGTTTCTTTCTGCTTCGACGAAGGTGTTCAGTTCATCTGCACTAATGGCATGCAGTTCAGCCACCTCTTGGTTGAGTTGGCGCGCCGCTAGTCCAGGTGGTTCACCTCTTCCCATTAAGTCTTCCATCCTCCGGTAACTGGCCACCAAATCATAATCGTGATCGGCATCCAGCGCTGAATCTGCAGTCTGAGGTGTTGCAAACTCCACTGGTTCAAGGGGTGTAGTTGCTGGCGGCGGTGATGGTTCCCGATGCTGTGTTCCTTCTTCTCCCGGCTCGGTGACGAGGTACTCCACCGTGAATTAATTTGGGTTTTGGTCTACCTTGGTCACGTCGTTCCATTGCTAGAAGGTGCTTTTGTCAAAGATGACGTCACGAGACACGTGAGCTCGCCCCCTGCAGGATCATAGAGCCTGTACACCTTGCTCGTAGGTTCGTAGCCGATGAAGACGATCTTCAGCCCCCTGAGATCGAGTTTGGCGAGGTGGGGATGTTCTACCTTCATGTATGCGTCGCAGCTGAATACTCGGAGATGATGTACCGCTGACTTCTTGTTGTACTAGGCCTCATGTGGCGTTTTCCCGTTGAGGCTTCGCGTTGGCGATTGATTGAGGAGATAGACGACCGTCATTACCACCTCTCCCTAGAACCTCCTAGGCATCACGACCGTCATCAACAATGACCTTGTTTTCCCGACAATGGTCTGATTTTGGTGTTCCACTTCTTCTGCTGGAGGGAGTACGACGTCGTTAGTTGTCGTTGCATGCCGAGCTCATCGCAGTACTTACCGAAGCTCACTGAGGTGAATTCTCTACCTCGATTCGTATGCAATATTAGCATCTTCTTACCGCATTCGGTCTTCACTCGCGCTTGAATGAGCTTAATCGCCTTTGCCGCCTCATTTTCGCTTGCAGCAGGAACAACCACATAAAGCGAATTTTGTCATCGACCAGCAGGAGGAAGCGTTGTCTCCTGGGGTCGTCGGCTTGATGGGCCTGCAGATATCGCCATGCATGAGCTCCAACGACTCACCGGCATGGTAGGATGCCTGAGATAGAAAGGAGTGTGTCTCTGCTTGCCGATGAGGCACCCGTCGCACAGCCTGTTCATGCCTTCGATTGTCGGCAAACCGTGCATCATCTACTCCTTATGTAGTTTTTTGTAGAGTAGAAAAGTTCAGGTTCCCCTACCTTGCGTGCCACATCCAAGCTACTTCTTCGGTCTTGGCTGAGAGGTTGACCGGTTGCTCTATCTCCAACTCCAGGATGTAAAGACAGTTTGTTGTGCGCTGAACTTGCATGAGCAGCCGTCGTCGATCATCGCAGATTTTGAGTAGCTCGCACTCGATGGAAATGAACCAGCTAGCCTCATCTAGTTGACCCAGGCTCACAAGGTTAATCTTGAGCCTTGGGATGAAGTAGACGTTGGTCAGCTTGCGGTGCTTGCCTCCTTTGCCGACGAACATGATGGTGTCACGCCCTTCGATCTTGACGACGGAGCCGTCGCCGAATTTCACCATCTCGCGAATCCCTGAGTCGAGCTTGGAGAACGCGGATCTAGCCCCAGTCATATGGTTTGTTGCCCTTGTCTCAAGGACCTATCGTCGATGCTCATGCTTCTCGTCGATCTGAGTGAACACTCGCTCCTCCTTATTTGAATTGGCTCCCCAATTGGTGCCTTTGTTACCCAACTGGAGCTCTTCCTCTGGTTCGACGCTCACCGAAGAAGCAGTTACACCGTCGTCGATTACCTCCACCTCAGTGGGTTTAGAATCGAAATTGAGGACATCGGATAAGACGATGCAATCACCATGAAAAGAGCTGGCTCTTTCTCATCGGACCGAGCCACATGGGCCTTTGTTCCTAAGCTTGCTCCAACAATTCTTACTCAGTCGGTCCTTCTTCCCGCAGTTCGAGCACTAGATTGGCCTGCCATCGGTCGACTCCTTCTTTTGATCCTCTTCTTTCCCGCGAGTGCGCCCGCAAGATTTTCATGGCTTCTTACCGCGTTTGCAGCTGGAGGACCCATTGCTCTCACCGGTGTTGTCGTAGAGCTTTAGGCGTGCAAGCCATTCCTCCTCAGTGAGGAATAGACGACCCTTCTTGTCGACCGCTGAAGCGGCATTCTTCTTCCGCTGCTCGACTTTACGCAGTCTTCCGGTAACCTCTTCCACCGTTAGGTTGTTCACGTCAAGTAATGTCTCAATTGAAATCGGGGGTGACATGCAAAATCTTCTTCACGATTTCTGTCTCGCTGATGCTCCCACTGAGAGTAGTGATGCTGTTGGCGAGCCCCGTGATCCGTATTGAAAGCAGATCTCCACCTTAAAGCGGATCTCCGACATCTCTTTTCGCAGCTGCTTGATGTTGGATTTTCGCACTCGCTGCACACCAACCCAACAGGATTTGTTCCCTCCAGGCCGATTGCGCCGTGCACTTGGTGGAGAGAGATGCCAGCATCTCTGGGGGCACAGACCGTAATATGGCTACAAACGCCAGCCAATCCTATTGGTACTTGATCGTTTCTCTTTTCTTCGGATCTACGGCGTGCCACAACCCTTGCGCTTGTAGGTTGACGTGCAACAACAAGGCCCACTCGTTGTAGTTGGACCTCGTTAACATCGGATACTGCACAGAGGCGGTCGTCTTCCTTATCACTCACTCAACGATAGATCCGCGTTTTTCGAGCTCGACTCAGGAATTCAAAGGATGGTGAAATTTGACTACGGCTCCGTCGTCGAGATCGAAGGGCGCGGCACCATTCTATCGTCGGCAAGGGAGGCAGCACCCCATGCTAACCGGCATCTACTTCATCCCGAGGCTCAAGGCTAACCTTGTCATAATGGTAATTGATATTGTAGATATTCATTAAAATAAAACCCTTTTAACGATTCATGTAGCAATCTACATGAATAGCTTTTAATCACACAAAGATACAAACAAACACACGTGAAGAAAGCATGAGAAATCGAAAAGCATACAAACAGAAACAAACGAACAAGTATGAGATTCATCTTCCACCTCCATCATCCCAATCACTCTCGCTTCATTCACATAGCGTACTTACATGCGCCTCTCCAGCTCACCAACCCTTGCTTCTTCAACATTAGCAGCGGCATTCAACGCCTCAAAGTTCCTGTCCATGGGCATGTCAATTGGAACCCTTAACCTATTTGAATGGGGGAAGATTTGGGCATGGGATGAGTTATATTTGATTGAAGGGATGGGATTATATAGTTGCAATCGCTTTCTCTCTGCTCTTCAATCATCAAACAGAGTTTATTACTTTCCCTCTGCTGCCCTTATTTTGTTTGTTCCATTATTTTATTGCAAATTCAACCAATAACTTTTGAGAATCATCGGCGGTACTCCTAAATTTACACTCTTTATAGGATAAAATATAATTACGATTAAGTTTATGGGTGATGAAGATTTGTGGTCTTATGGACTCTCCACTTTTTGTGGAAATAAATTTAGTATTTTTACTTTTTCAAAATTAATGAAAATTGAGACACTGTGACAATGTCTGGTCCTAAACCCTCCTTGTTTGTAGTGTTCAAGGCACACCAATTATGCAGAAATGCAGCATCCATCCTCACATATAAATATAGTTTGAAAACATCTATACACACAATAATCGTGAAATGGTCCTATCTAAATTCTACTTTGAAAACATTTAGTTTTTATAATCATTCATACGAAAACATGTTCTAAATTGCACAAACAATTAACAACTTTAATGTGAATCATATCAATAAGGTTATTACGATGATACATCTAACTTTATTATCTATTTAAGTTGTTTTTTTAAACGTCATTTTTCTCCTATGTCAATTGTGCTTTTTCTTTGCTCTCAAGTGTGTTCATTGGTGGAGGGTTCTTGGTGTAAGGGTTTGTACCCGAAGTTATTCATGTACATTATTATTATTATTATTATTATTATTATTATTATTTTGCATGAATTATGAAAGGGTTTTCTTGTAATTTCAGATTTCCATAATTTTGCACTAGTCTCCACTGTTTATATAACTCAACAGGATAAAAGGGTTTGTTGTGAACATTTATAAAAATACAAATCATGTGTGAGATAACAAATTTACATATAGAATTATATATCTCTAGTCACGTGGTTGTTTGCTCAGTTATCAAGATACCGCATGTTGGTCTCCATTCGGTCTTCTTCTTTTATGAGAAAGTTCATTATAACCTTCTTTTCGTAAAACATCAACAGGTTGGACATCTTCTCGGTCAACATTAGTGCGGGCTCTTAATCCTGCATGAGTGTGAGGTTTGCCTCCTTATTGCGCTTCTTCTTGCAGCACTCTACCGCATAGTACTCATACTCTTGTTCTTCCACGGTTGACATTGTCATGGGTTTGTGAGGTATTGTCATGGCCTCTTCTACCACCACGTGCGTGGCCATGTCCGCGACTACGTCCCCTCGTACTTGAAAATAAAGAGTTAGCCGCATCATTCCTTTTCGTCCATGCGAGCCACTCCTCATGTGTGAGTAAGAGGTGTTTCTCCTCCTCTTTGTCTTGATAGCCACAAAGTCTTTCCTCATGAATCTTAATACGACCAACGACCTCCTCAAGTGACACGTTCTTGAGGCCACCGGACTGCTCAATGGAGGTAAAAATTTGCATGAATCTTGGGAGAATAGCTCGAAGGAACTTCTTGACGACAGAGATCTCCTCTACCATGTCACCTAATGAATGGATGTCGCTGACGATCGTCGTTAACTTCATGATAAAGTTGTCTATTGACTCACAGTCTTTCATGCAGATAGCCTTGAACTCATTCTTCAAGGTCTGCACCTTTGCTTCCTTGACACGTTCCACACTCACATTCATTGTTTGCAGCGTTTCCTACGCTGCCATTGTTGAGTCCTTCTCTGCCAAGATGAGAAGAACGCCCTCCAAGACTGCTTGGTAGATTACGGCAAGAGCCATCCTGTCCTTATACTCCTCAACATCACCATGCTCGCTAGCGTCCCACAACCTTGTGCCTGTAAGTTGACACGCATCTTTATCGACCATGCTGCATAGTTACTCTTCGTGATTAACGGATACTAGAGCATTACACTCCCCTCCTTTTCGCTCTTTATCATTGTCACTTCTCCTCCGGTGACATTGTATGGTAACGGTATTTGTTTCGACATCCTCGCTTTGATACCAAGTGTTGGAATTGATCCATGATCGAAATATGTCAAAACAAATAAAGGGAACAAAAAGAACAATTTAAGGGGAGAGATTTTTTTTGTAACAAGGAACCTTAAGCACTTAACTTTCAATTCTCTTTGTTGTTGTTGTGAAAAAAATATTTCTCATGAGTAGGAGAAAACACTCCAACTTTCTCCTCCTAAAATCAAGGACCACTAACAATCTTCCTAATTAAAGCACAAACCTTGGTCCATAACTACAAAACTTAGTCCACAACTTGTCAACTATTACCAATTCTTCTAGTTGCTCCATATTTAACTTATTTTACTAAGTCTACTAACAATTCTCCTCGGTTACTCCATAAGGTTCTGACTTGTACTACCAAATCTACTAACAATTCTACTAAAGTTACTAAAGAAGTGAGTAAGTGGTTCTACTAGCCCAAGTTTATTAGCTCACAAACCATGTAAGTCACCATACAAATTTTTATGAAGAAATACTTGTAGGGATCGTTTGAATGCATGCATGCTAGTAATTTCACCCTACGTGGTAGTTTTTCGAAGAAATGATTTTAGGTAATATGAGTAGGGATGCGTAATGTGAAGTTGAATGTATTCATGTTTTCTACTTCTGCTATATATGTATGTATGTGTCTAATTTATGCTGAAAGGAGGATGGGAAATTGTGAATTTTGTGCTCCAGGTGTGGGTGGATGTTATCGTCCCATTGAGCATGTATGTATATTCTACATGAATTATATATGTTGATTCTAGATAATCCACATGACCCATTATTATTATAAGTCTAGGGATTTGTGGTTAGAGTGACAAGTTATTGAATTTAGACCTAACGTTTTTCTAGGAGCCTAACAGATTACCACGGCAAACGAAGCACCTTAGAGTGTTCTTAGGCTATTAGTTATGTGAATGATTTCTATACCTTTGTGGGGGACTAGGGGTTACTGACCAATACCCATTGCTTCTAGCCGTTTCACATGGAAAACGTGAGACCCACGTTGTACAACCCATTAGCTGCATGGGATAAGGGAGGGGTTGCGCCCCCCAATGAGGGGGAACTATCATGGACCTCGGAGGTACTCAGTGACACAATCGCACTTTTAAAGGCAGCGGACTAGCGATTGTGCGGCACTCACTTTCCAACGACAAGTGAGCTAAGTCAATTTGTACTTGCGTCGCCTACGGCCAAGCGACGTATTATCAAGCCTCTAGCCTCGGTTTTAAAAGAAGGATTTGGAAAACGAGGGTAGAGAGAGATTTTAGAAAGAGAGATTTTTGAAAGAGACGTTATATAAGCAAGCAAGAGAGAGATAACAACCGCTTAGCATATATAACCTTGGGTAGGGAGAAGTTGACAACTAGTCATATCCCCCTATAGTACATTTTGAGGCATTTCATGTCTGGCAGGCCTAGACATGATATTTTTGAGGCGTCATACACCCTAGAACTACAAAAGTAAAAACACTAGAATGAAAAGACATGACAAGGGTTTGGCTTGCCATAGGCATGCGGCCATGGACAACACGCCCTGGACGAGCATGACCGTGACATCCTCCCCCACTTAATTGGTTGACGACCCCGTCAACCGACTACTTTCAAACCTAGCGATGTGGGTGGCGGCGGAGTTCAGGTCTTCGGCGCATTCCCAGCTTGTTTCCTCTGTAGGGAGATTCTTCCATTTGACAAGGAATTCACGAATCGTCCGTACAGGTCGTCCTATCTTCCTAACCCTGTCGGCGAGGATCTCCTCTACTTCTTTTGTTTCCTTTTGCCTCAGATCGATGCTCGGTCTTGTGATTGCATTTCGTTGGTCGTCGTCTGGGTCAGGGTGGTATGGCTTCAAGTTGCTCACATGAATTACTGGGTGAATTTTCATCCATGTGGGGAGTGAAACTCGGTAGGAGGTAGTCCCGATCTTTTTAAGGACTTCAACCGGGCCTTCATATTTTCGAACTAGTCTCTGGTCCTTTCGGCTGCGAAATCTGATCTGTTCTGGTTTCAACTTGATGAGGACTTGATCTCCTGCTCGGAATTGAAGGGGGCGACGCTTCTTGTCTGCCCACTTTTTCATATGCTTGGAAGCCTTCTCTAAATATGCCCGGGCTATATCTGTTGTCTGCTTCCATTCCCTTGTGAAGTGGTGAGCTTGAGGGTTTTTCCCTGCATAAGGATGATCGATAATATGGGGTAAGGCCGGTTGTCGTCCACTTACAATTTCAAAGGGACTCTTTCCCGTAGACGAGCTGGTTTGACAATTGAAGCAAAATTGGGCGACATCTAACAGTTGTATCCAGTTCTTCTGGCGAGCGTCGACGAAGTGACGTAAGTATTCTTCGAGCAAGCAATTGAACCGTTCTGTCTGACCATCGGTTTGAGGGTGGTAACTCGAGGAGATGTTTAAGGTTGTTCCCAAGAAGGCGAATAACTCGGTCCAGAATGTCCCAATGAATCTGCCATCCCGATCACTGATGATGCTCGAAGGATTACCCCATAACTTTACAATGTGTTTGAAAAATAGTTGAGCTGTGAGTTTGGCCGAGCATAATTTGGGAGTGGGGATGAACGTCGCATATTTTGAGAATCGGTCTACGATAACCAAGATAACGTCATATTCCCCGACTTTTGGGAGGTGTGTTATGAAGTCCAGAGATACACTTTCCCAGGGTCTTGTCGGCACAGGTAGAGGTTCCAAGAGTCCTGAGACTTTGGCTTTCTCGAATTTGTCCTGTTGACAGATGAGGCACGTCTTGGTGTATTGCATGATGTCGTCTCGCATGTTTGGCCAGAAGTACCCTTTTTTTATTAGAGCGTATGTTCTTTGCCACCCAGGGTGTCCGACCCATAAGGTATCATGACATTCCTGAATGAGCTTCTTCCTCAGTTCTCCCGTTCTTGGGACATACAATCTGTTTCCTTTTGTCATCAGAAGGTCTCCCTCAACCCAAAACTGTCGTGTTTTCCCAGCTTTAGCTAGTTCGACGACGGCTTTGGCCGATGGGTTTTTATGTAAATGTTCCTTGATGATGTCGCGCATCGATCCATCGATCTTACTTGAGTGAATATGGGCTAACATGCACAGGGCCGCATGTTCGCCCTTCCGACTCAGTGCGTCGACTGCTTGATTACTCTTCCCTGCTTTGTGTTCGAACTTGAAGTCGAATTCGGCCAACGACTCCTGCCATCGAGCTTGTTTTGCCGTCAATTTTGGTTGATCAAAGAAGTGGCAAATGGCGCTGTTATCCGTCTTCACTACGAACTGTGATCCCAAGAGATATTGTCTCCAGACTCGAAGGCAATGGACTACTGCCAGCATTTCTTTTTCGGAGACAGTGTATCTACGTTCAGCGTCATTGAGCTTTCGACTTTCGAAAGCGATGGGGTGGCCTTCCTGAATAAGAACCCCACCTAGGGCAAAGTCGGAAGCGTCTGTTTCTATTTCAAATGGCTTTGTAACATCTACCAATCCGAGGACAGGACCCCTCATCATGGTTGTTTTCAGATCTTCAAAGGCCATTTGACAATCATTTGACCACGACCAAGTGTGGTCTTTCTTCAACAGCTCTGTCAATGGGGCGGCTCGTCGTGAAAACCCTTCGACGAACCGCCTATAGTAGTTGACTAATCCTAAGAAGGACCGCAAATCGGATACGGAAGTAGGAACCTTCCATTCTTGGATAGCTTTTATCTTATCGCTATCCATACTAATCTGTCCACATTTGACGACATGTCCAAGGAAGTTGATGCATGTTTGTGCGAATGCACATTTCTCTTTCTTGACATACAGTTGGTTTTGTCGTAGCTTGTCGAACACCAGCTTCAAGTGCACTTTGTGTTCCTCTAGGGTTGTGCTGTAAACCACTATGTCGTCGAGGTATACTATGACAAACTGATCCAAGTATTCGTAGAAAACTTGGTTCATCAACGTGCAGAAAGTAGTTGGAGCGTTTGTTAAGCCAAAGGGCATTACTAGGAATTCGAAGGCCCCATATCTTGTTACGCACGTCGTCTTGGGCTCGTCCCCTTCGGCAATACGTACTTGGTAATACCCTGATCGTAAGTCCAACTTCGTGAAGTACTTGGCCCCGTGAAGTTGGTCGAACAAGTCGGATATTATCGGCAGTGGATATTTGTTACGTACCGTCACCTTGTTTAAGGCTCTATAGTCTATGCACAGACGCAACGTCCCATCCTTCTTCTTCTGGAATAGTACGGGGGCTCCGTAGGGTGCTTTTGCCGGGCGGATGAATCCCGCCTTCAGCAACTCATCCAGTTGTTTCCTTAATTCGGCTAGCTCGGGCGGAGCCATCCGGTATGCGTTCTTCGCTTGCGGTTTAACTCCGGGGGTGAGTTCGATTTCGTGATCAATGCCTCGACGAGGTGGTAATGTTTGGGGTAAGCTCTCTGGCATTATGTCGGCATAGTTGTTTAGTACCTCATTGATTTCATTTGGGACAGTTTCTTCGGTGGTTGTTACTTCCATCAATGGTATGGCCATAAATGTAGGTTCCTCTCGTGCGATTCCCCTTTTCAATTGTATGGCCGAGATCATTCGAAGATTACCTGGTTGCTTGATGCTTGCAGGTATTACTGTGGGGTTGCGGTCGGTGATCACTAAACATTTTGCCAGCGGCATTGGGATAACTTTGTGTTCTAGGAGGAACTCCATCCCGAGTACCACGTCAAAGTCGTCCATGCGAGCTACGACAAGATCTAGCTCTCCTGTCCAATCCCCTATTTTAAAGGGGACTCTTTTGGAAACTCCCACAATAGGCAAGGCCTCAGAGTTGACAGCTTTCATTTTTCCCGGGTCATTTCCTATAGTGAGTCCTAATCTTCTGGCTTCTTGATCGGCGATGAAGTTGTGGGTCGCTCCTGAATCTATCAGAGTGCTCCTATTCGGTTGGGAATTTATCGTCGCATCTACGAACATGAGCCCTTTCTCTACTATCTCCTTCGGTTCGACCTTCCGTTGGAGGGCTGGCAAGAATTTAAGCGCGCCCATTCGGGGATTGTCTTGATCTTCCTTCTTGTCAAGCATAGTCTCAACCCTTGCGTCATTGCTCTCTTGAATGGACACTTGGAGCGCAGTGAGAGAGGCCCGATGAGGATAGTAAGATACTTTGTGGGGGCCTTTACACAGCATGCATTGTAAAGGCGTCGTCGGGTGGTTCCTTTGATGGTAAGGTCCTCGAGATGTCCCCGCTTGGTTGTTCTGAGGAGGTCTATCCGTCCATCCGCTTGGTCTGTCGTTACCTCCGTTCGGCCTGTTGGGGCTTCCATTTCGATGACTTGGTGGTTTGTATGGCTTGCCCCCAGTGTTTGGGGCTGGTGTTATTCTTCTTTGGGATCCCGCTTCGTTCCCATAGTCTAGGAGTCTCTCGGCACAGGCCATTGCGGCAGCTAGGGTTTGGACCTTGTTCTCGTGTAGCTTTGTTTTGGCCCACGACTGTAACCCATTTATAAAGAAGAACACCTTGTCCTTCTCTGATGTGTCCCTGATATCTAGCATCAGGGTTGAGAACTGTCTGACATAGTCTCGTATGCCTCCAGTGTGTTTCAGGCTACTAGTTTTTCCATTGCTAAATGTCCTGCGTTTTCGGGGAGGAACTGGTACCTCAACTCTTTCTTAAGGTCCTCCCACGAGTCAATGGTGCACAATCCATCCTCGATGTCTTGCACCTTCGTACGCCACCACAGTTTGGCGTCGTCTATGAGATACATTGAGGCTACGGTCACCTTCTTGTCGTCAGTACAAGCCGTTGTGGCTTTGAAGTACTGTTCGACATCAAAGATGAAGTTTTCCAACTCTTTGGCGTCCCGATTCCCTTTAAAGGCTCTAGGATCTGGGAATCTTAGTTTGTTGGACCCTGTATTAGTTTGTCCAGCCGTGACGTTCTCCACGGCTTTCATGATCACTTCAATTCGAGTGCCTATGGAGGCCATCCTTTCTTGGATGTCGTCGATTGTTGTTCTGAACTCATCAGCTAATCCATTGAACAAGCTCATCATTGTATTTTGTAGCACGTCGAACTCTTCGCCACGTCCCTCCTTGTGCGCGATAGAGCTATCCGGACTACCAGACGGTTTTGAGCTGCTCGTAGGAGCAACTCTTTCTTCGAGCGAGGTCACTCGAAACATCAATTCTGCGATTGGCAACCCATCCAGGCGGTTGCCCATTGCGTCGATTCCTACGACTTTCTCACTCAATTCGATCACCCGTGCTTCCAGGAAGCGGAGGGTGTCAGGGACTTCTTTGAGGAACAACATTTCCTCCTCTATTAGCGTAAGCTGGTCGGCTTGTGCTTTGGGTGTCGACTTTGTCGCCGACATGGTTTTGGTCTTTACTGTGTCACGGAGCTAACAAAGCTCTGATACCACTTGACACAATCGCACTTTTAAAGGCAGCGGACTAGCGATTGTGCGGCACTCACTTTCCAACGACAAGTGAGCTAAGCCAATTTGTACTTGCGTCGCCTACGGCCAAGCGACGTATGATCAAGCCTCTAGCCTCGGTTTTAAAAGAAGGTTTTGGAAAACGAGGGTAGAGAGAGATTTTAGAAAGAGAGATTTTTGAAAGAGACGTTATATAAGCAAGCAAGAGAGAGATAACAACGGCTTAGCATATATAACCTTGGGTAGGGAGAAGTTGACAACTAGTCATATCCCCCTATAGTACATTTTGAGGCATTTCATGTCTGGCAGACCTAGACATGATATTTTTGAGGCGTTATACGCCATAGAACTACAAAAGTAAAAACACTAGAATGAAAAGACATGACAAGGGTTTGGCTTGCCATAGGCATGCGGCCATGGGCAACACGTCCTGGACGAGCATGACCGTGACACTCAGCACACCCCTAGGTAAGATACCATTATAGTCTCATATAGCCATGCATGAGGTAGCGCCTCGTAGAGAAACACCAGTTATTCATATCTCGACATAAGAAACTCTTGGGTTTAAATGAAAGGATGGAGAGCCAAAAGAGCCTGAAGGTGTTTAAACTAGAACCAGATGTTCTAGAGCCAATGAGAAGCCCGTGAAAACCTGTTTGGCGTAGAATGCGATGAGAGCCAATAAGTAGGTGATTTATTTAGTTTAACTCTTATACTCATCCTTGCTACATTTTTTTTTTTTAGGCGCGTGAGGCATTCAAGTCAAGAGAGAGGGCGTGTTTGAGAGATGTGGATTGTCACAGAGGAAAACATGTCCGGGGCGTCCGTCCAGTCTTTCTTTTTTAACACAAATATTCATGTCTTTCCATTTCGAATTTGATAATGATTTTATTCATTGTCCTAAAACTTTCTTCTTATGAATTATATAATTTTCTTTCATTTGATGTCTTTTCAAGTTTTCATACATAAACACTACACAACATTGTAGTTTTGGATCTTTTAACATTTGATATCTTATTCAACGATGGAAGTTATAATTTATAATTGATATTGGTGATCATGTCCAACAACACAACAATGATGCAGAAAGGCAACCCCACCCTCACATATAAATATAGACCATTAAGATTCCCTCTCCGCCTGAAAGTTAAAGAACAGATGGAGAAGAGAATGGAAGAAGTGAAAGGCATGTGGGAGAAGGTAGAAGGCAGAGTGAATTACTATGACACCAAATAACACACTACATTACTCACTTTTAATGGCAAACTGGTGAGTGATTCTTGCTCTAAGTTGTTTAGGGTTTATAATTTTTATAAAGTAGACCGTATCAACCATTCAACTTTATATCCATATATTATAGGTTATTTATGTTATTTCTTGACTATGATTATTTCGTATATTAATTACAAGTTGTCTAAAGTTACACTAATAATCTGAAAATTTTCCTATAATAAATAATGTAATATTGAAAATAAAATAAGAGAAAATAATCAGAGTTTTTTTCCATGTGAATCGGGTAAAGAAGATGAAGTCCATGGGCTTCGGGTCGGATCCAGGTCGGGTACCCAACTGACAACCCAACACCCAAAAGTCATCTGCCCTTGGCCCAGTCCCATGCACAGCAATCCCAAATATACATGCAGCCCAGATTCACTCTCACGGTCTAGTACCCGTCTGCAGCCAACACCCACTTCCCATTGCCTCGGCCCAACATTCGCCTCGGCCCAATACTCGCTTCAGCCCAGACTTGCAGTACCCCAACACCAGCCCGCGACCTGCATCTCGACCCACGCCACGATCCGACTCGACCTGTACACGCGTTAGCTCCTCGTATCGCCACGTGTCACACATGCAGCAAAAATCTTCTCGCTTAAACGACTTAAACGGCTTGGCTCTGCAGCTCGGAACTCGATCCTTCGGCCCAAAAATATCCCATTTTCCACGGTTTCGACCCTCCCAAAGCCGAATTTCAAGGAACCTGGAGCTAACGTAATTTTACTTACGGAAAACGCCCGTAAAGGCCAACCAAATAAGTGGTTCTACCATCAGTTTAGTTACAATTTGTATGCTGAATGATGACACGTGTCCATGGCTTCGCACGTGTCATACGCTCGTACATGCAAACTGTTATGAAATGAAATATATATGATACGATATGTGAATATTATGTTGTATTATATTGTATGTGATGAATCAATATGTTTATGATATGATATATTAAGATATTATATGTTGAAGGCATGCTCAAGTTACATTTGTGACTTGTTATGATATATGATATGGTATGATATGTGCATGAAGTGAATTACAATCGAAAGCATGATAAGTTTATAATACGATACATGTGTAACATGAACAATATGCAATGTGATTGACATGCAAATGACTAATTGACATAATGTACAACTCCAATATACGCATAGAAAACTATGATAACAATGTTATGATATGAAAGAAGAAACTAATGCTAGTGCTTAAACTAGGAAAATTGATCAATTTTTAACTTGAAAAAAAGTTTAGGAAACTGGTTAGATTCTTTTCCAGCGACCTAAAGAATTAAAAGCTTTCTTGTCTTTTGAGGGTGGTTTATGTGTTTTTTATATTATTTAAGGGTTTAATGGCAATAATTTTGTAACTTAAAAAAAGGGTAATTCTAAGAAACCCTAGAGGTGATCTTTACAAAAAAACAATCTTATCAAGTATCATCATTCATGTCGTTGCATGGCATGACATGGCATTGTTTGCCGTTCGGCATATTTGTTTTGGATCAAGTGGGCAACAGAAAATTCCACAATGTCGGCTTCTAATGTATTAATTTACATTATACATAGTCGGGCACGCACGGACCACGCACCCTCCCTCGCGTAGTATATTAATTTAGATTATACAAAGGCATGCACGCAAACACCACGCACCCTCACATAATATATTAACTTAGGCTATATTAAGGTCTTTGTCTCCTCTTACCTTGTTCATGTTCATGAGAATAATGGAGATTGAAGAACAGATGGAGAAGAGAATGGAAGAAGTGAAAGGCATGTGGGAGAAGGTAGAAGGCAGAGTGAATTACTATGACACCAAATTACACGCTATCATTGTTGCTTATTTTGTTTGGGAACGTGCCTTCTTCTTCTTCTTCGGCGTCTCCAACAAAACTTCTAACATTTCTACCCTCAGCTGCGATGGCAAGTGGTGGGTGATTCTTGGTGTGAGTTGTTTGTGCAGCTTGGTTTACATGCTGCTTTTTCTCGACGCTGCTCTTATGCTCTACCGCCACCAAAGTCAACTCAATCTCATTCTCCAAACACATCATCAACTCTACCGAAAACTCTTGGCAATCAAAAAAGAACAAGCTGACACTAAAGCTTCTTTAATGGAGGCCGGAGATGAGGCCAGCCATGGGCTGTCGCTGGAGGAGGAACTGATGCCCATAAACTCAAATGCAGCGTATAGGAGGAGGCCTGGGGAGAGGAAATTTTATGTGTACACCATTTTTTGTGCTTTGATTGGGGTTGCTTCTTTAGAACTATACGCCTGCAAGGCTGTGCTCTACCCTTGAACAAGCTCTAACTCTCCTGCGACTTATAAAGAGGTTTGATATTACATTATTGTATGTGCACGATTTATAACTAGTTCATGCTTCTTTTTTCAATGGGTTATTGTTGCTACTTTATGTAAGAAAATTAAATATGAGAAACAAAAACCCTCAAACCGATGGACAGACAGAACGGTTCAACTGCTTGCTCAAAAAATACATACGTCACTTCGTCGTCGCTCGCTAGAAGAACTGGATACAACTACTAGATGTAGCTCAATTCTGTTTCAATTGTCAAACGAGCTCGTCTACGGGGAAGAGTCCCTTTGAAATTGTAAGTGGACGACAACCGGCCTTGCCTCATATTATCGATCATCCTTATGCAGGAAAAAACCCTCAAGCTCAAAACTTCACAAGAGAATGGAAGCAGACAACAAATATAGCCCGAGCATATTTAGAGAAAGCTTCCAAGCATATGAAGAAGTGGCCGGAGAAGAAGCATCGCCCCCTCCAATTTCGAGCAGGAGATCAAGTCCTCATCAAGTTGAGACTAGAATAGATCAGATTTCGCAGTCGAAAGGACTAGAGACTAGTTTGAAAATATGAAGGCCCAGTTGAAGTCCTTAAAAAGATTGGAGCTACCTCCTATAGAGTTGCGCTACCCACATGGATGAAAATTCACCCAGTAATTCACGTGAGCAACTTGAAACCCTATCACCCTGACCCAGACGACAACCAGCAAAATGTAATCACGAGATCGAGCATCGATCTAAAACAAAGAGACAACAAAGAGATAGAGGAAATCCTAGCCGACAGAGTTAGGAAGATAGGAAGACCTGTACGGACGATTCGCGAATCCCTTGTCAAATGGAAGAATCTCCCTATAGAGGAAACCAGCTGGGAACGCGCCGAAGATCTGGACTCCGCCGCCACCCACATCGCCAGGTTTGAAAGTAGTCGGTTGACAGGGACGTCAACAAATTAGGTGGGGGAGGATGTCACGATCATGCTCGTCTAAGGCATGTTGTCCATGGCCACATGCCCATGACAAACCCAACCCTTCATGTCTTTTTATATTCTAGTGTTTTACTTTTATATTTATAGGAAGAATGATGTTTCAGAAATATCATGTCTAGGTCTGTCAGACATGAAATGCCTCATAACGTACTATAAGGGGATACGACTAGTTGCCAACTTCTCCCTACCTAAGATTATATACTGTAAGCCATTGTTATTTCTCTCTTACTTGCTTATATAACGTCTCTTTAAAAAATCTCTCTTTGCCCTCGTTTTCTAAAACCTTTTCTTAAAATCGAAGCTAGAGGCTCGAGTATACGTCGCTTGGCCGTAGGCGACGCAAGAACGAATTGGCTTAGCTCACTTGTCGTTGGAAAGTGAGTGCCGCACAATCGCAAATCCGTTGTCATTAAAAGTGCGATTGTGACACTCGGCGCGCCATATGATGAAGTTGTTTTTTGTTAGATGAATTGTGACAACATGGTGTAGAGGGATTGGGCCAAAGGTCGCCATGGTAGTTGAGACGGTGTTGGAGATGGTGGATGGAGAGGAGGAAGAAGATAGGGTAGACATTTAAAAAATAACAACCTTGGCTCTGATACCATGTTAGGTTGAATGGTACAATGACCTAGGGTCACGACCTCATGTATTTATAGATGTGTATAATGAAGATTACATTCTAAATCATAGATTTGGTAACAAACCATAAAATCATAGATTTGGTAACAAACTAGTAAATTACTATATTATCTTACTATATACAAATATGATCTATTGTACATTTAACAGAGCTGAATTACGGTTTCCATGAGGGAACTCAACCATGGGA
Source organism: Cucurbita maxima (assembly GCF_002738345.1). NCBI lineage: Eukaryota > Viridiplantae > Streptophyta > Magnoliopsida > Cucurbitales > Cucurbitaceae > Cucurbita > Cucurbita maxima. Next base: position 504,004 of record NW_019272069.1, read on the forward strand.
GGTTCAGAATTGCGGAGAGGAAAGTGAACATATGCGCCATTGCGTGTGCTTTGGTTGCTGTGACTGCTTTCGAAGTGTGCGCATGTAACTACTCGGTGTCGCTATGTGAATGAAGAGGGAGTGATTGGGACGATGGAGGTGGAAGACATATCTCATAGTTTGTTTGTTTCTGTTTCTATGCTTTTGCATATGATTAAAAGTTATTGATGTAGATTGTTGCCTCAATTGTTAAAAGGGTTTTGTTTTAATCAATATTTATAATATTAATTAATCTCTAATTATTAGTTTAGTTTTGTTAAGGATTAGTTTACCATATATATTATATTTCATATTTTATTATAAAACAAATATCTAATATTTGCCTTATTATCATAGGTATCTTTCCATTTATTGTTATTTCTATTTATTACTATTTTCATATCCTTCTAATTCATTTGATTATAAATAAGATAACTTTCACAGTGGTAGATTAATCAAACATTCACATGGTATCAGAGCCCTTTCGGTTTAACAACCCTGATCCTTTCTTTTCAATGGTTTTTAAATCCTTTAATCTTCTTCTCCACCACCCCTGCTGGTTTTGACGCCGCAGGGGCAGTCTTCATGGCTGCCGTAATCGGAGCCGATTGATTACTCTTCGGCTCCACCCTATTGACCTCCAAATCACCTTTCGTCATACTTTGTACATACAACCTCACCTTTTCCAACCAAATCGGTTTTTCCCTTGGCCAATATAGTCTCTCTCATTTTCTTCCCAATCAACCTTCATCCTTCACATAAACCCTAACCTAAACCTATCAACCTTTTGCAGAGATATACCTTCGGAATCTGGGTGCCGCACTGGCCTATTCGCCAACCAAGTTGCCGCCGCCCTTCCTGCCAAAATTGGCTTCTTCGTCCGATGAGGCGACTCTTCCGACTGCCCTTCTCGCCAAAATTGGCTCCTTCGCCCAATGTGGCGACTCTTCCGGCTTCAACATTGTCTTTGTCCCTTGCTCTAGGTTTCCTCTTCTACTTCTTGGGGTTAGAAATATTCTCACCAGAGCCAAGGCAGCATCGTCGCTAAGCGACAATCCCTCTTCATGGGTTAGACATATTCTCGCCGAAGTCAAGGCAGCATCGCCGCTGAGCGGCGATCCCTCTGCAAATTTTTGATGGCCAAGAACCGGGTTGTTAGCATCTTCATGAAAAGTGTTTCTCAACCTCTTTGAATTTTCAGATTCAAGCTTCACGTTCGTTTAAATCCGACGCTTAGCTTGCGGTGGGGTGTTAAGGATATTTAGTAATAAATTATAGTTTACCATATATATTATATTTGATATTTTATTATAAGGCAAATATTAAATATCTAATATTTGCCTTATTATGATAGGTATCTTTCCATTTATTGTTATTTCTATATATTACTATTTTCATATCCTTGTAATTCATTTGATTATAAATAAGATAACTTTCACAGTGGTGGATTAATCAAACATTCACAAGTTTTAAACTAATAAATTAAGCAAGTGAGAAAGAACAACCCTACTTCTAAAACAATAAATAGAAATAAAAAACATCTATTTTTAAAAGTATAGAGACGTAAGAGATAAAAGGTTATACAAATAATAAAGAAATATGAAATTATAAAATTCACAAAACTATCACCCATTGGACATTGCGTGAGATGATTGGAGTTTTGTTAATGACTCCAAATATTGTCTCCCCTACTTTTTCTTGTATGAAAGTACAAAGCATTAATACATTGAGAATAAATAAACTGATAATTGAATTTTTGAACCCAATATGTCACCATCGTTGTAGGAAAATTATAGGTTAACCTCCACGTAAGACAAACAATGAGGCGACCCTCAAGTGGTATCCATCTGATTCATCGGGTAGAACTCAAAGGTAAAAAAAAGTAGTTTTTCTATCCTCATTTATAAAAGAATATCTATTCAAATAACCATCATATATGACCTTCTGTCAAAGTTGGCCAAGCAACATGTCTCTAACATGTATTGTTAATCCATCACAAACAACTTCATTTTTATATTTTTCTAAACTAAAATATGTTAAAATTTGGAAAAATACCTTCATTTTTCAAGCTAGTAAAGTCTAATTTTTGCATGAAATCTAACCTATGAACTAAGATAAAATTTAAAGAATTGAAATTGATATTGGTCGACTTCGATACCATAGACAAAATTAAATTTTTTAAGGATAAATTGGTGACACCAGTCTAAGCTAATCAGTTAAGTGACATTACTATCGACATGTCTATATTTGATGTTGACATGTGCCCTGTAATTCTGCACGTGTCATATATAGTGATATGTGTGAATTGTTTATGGATCAATATGCTTATGATATGATAATACTTACGGTACGATGTGTTCAATAATATGTTTGAGATAGGATACAAGAAGGATGCACTAAACGTTATGTAATGATAAGAGTAAGGTATGTTCATGAAACGTTAAGATTAGGTTATGTATCGAAGTGCTATGGATATGAGAGATCGATAAAGCGATACAATAAGGTTATGTATAGAAAACACTATAATTAAAGAATAATTAATATAACGATACGGTTAAGTTATGTATAAAAAACGATATAGTCACACGATCGATTGATAAAAGAATATAGTTAGGATATGAGTAGAAAGAGATAGAATTATAATAGATTGATAGAAGGATAGCATTATGATACATTCCTGTAACGATATAACTAAGGTACGTTCATGTAACGATATGACTATGATATGTATAAAAACATTAAGGCTATGATAAGTTAGAAAACAATATGACCACGAAGTGTTTTATGATTATGAACGGATATGAGAATGGCGAATACATATATAAATATGTAGAAAAATGGTATAAGGATAATATGATATAGGTTATGGAACGGACTATTTGATTATTGGTACGTTTATGATATGACATAACGTAAATCGATAGGTTAGGAATATGTTATGTTTTTTTTTCTTCTATAATTTTTATTTGAGTATTGACACAAAATTGGATAGATAAAAAATTAATTTTAATAAATTTGAAAATATTAGTTTCTTTAAATTAATTATTTTTTTATTGTTTTTAAATTCATAATTTATCCTTATATTTTTATTAGTTTTAGAGTAATAAGTCTTTCGATATTTAGCACATAAACTTAGTGTTTAAAGAAATACTCATTTAGTGGCCTCACTATTGGGGTTAAATGCAAGAACAAACCAATGACGAGACCTATCATAACCGTCTATTTTCCTACGGTACTATCCTAATTGACAGCTTGAATGTGTTCCATATATTCTACACACAATCCATACATGCGAGTATGGACTCACCAGTCAACTTGCACATCGCTAGACCTCTTTCCTTATCGGGCGAGCATACTTTGGTAACTCTTTATGCCAGACACCCGTTAGAATTAGTAACCGTCACGACAGTATTATGTAAAACGTAGTGATAGTTCTCCTACCTATTGGTGTACGCGTTCGTACCCTCGTAATAGAATAGGAGTATCCCAATGCATGAGCACACATAATAGTCCCAATATTTTTTCATTTTCAACATTATTAAATATAAATTTCGCTATCATTTTTCATTCATATCATATATTTTTTCATTTTTTCAATTTTCATATCATATGCATACTTCTAACTCGGTTATATTTCATTCTATTTATTGTGATTTCATGTTATTCATATTATGTTGTATACATACAATTTAGGAGACATAATGTAACATTTCATGACATGGAATTCATACCGTAATTACCTCAATAATAAAATAATTAAAATTAAAGAGAGTCAATTTTAGTTCAATAATCCACCCCTATAATTGGGGTTGGATTCTTGGATAAGATGTACACCTCTGGTATTTATTTAGCAAATAAATAAACAAAATATATTACTTAATTAATCATTTATTTATTTATTAAAAAAAAAAGCTAATATTTTCTACTAATTCTACAATTTATTAAATAAGGGACGCACACATATTTTCTAATACTCTCACACCCTCTTCCTTAAGATACCTCATCCAAACATGTATTAAGATTCCTTCAAACAAGAACGCATAATAGAAAAGATGATAGATTTAGAGAAAAACTAAAATAGCATTTACTTAGATTCACGTGTATTATTATAGTCAAATATCTTGTATCAATTTATTGTTCTTTTCATATCATTTGTAATTTACCATAATTCTGTAAATGATTATAAATAGAGAATTTTTAACCCTAGTTAGATGGGGTGGTTTTAGTAAATATTTTCAGGTTTTACCAAATATTCTCAAAGTATAGGAGCCCCTTTGGTTTATCAACTCTTTATGGCTTCTGAATCCTCGTATCATCTTCTTTCTTTCAACACTTTAATTCATATGATCATTATCAAACTTTCTTCCTTTCTGAATCCTCGTATCATCTTCTTCCTTTCAACACTTTAATTCATTTGTTCATCATCAAACTTTCTTCTTCCAATTATTTTCTTTGGAAAAGCCAACTTCTCTCTTCTCGAGAGTCAAGACATGTTGAGTTATGTTGATGGAACTATGGTTCCACCACCTCGCTTTGAACCAGAAACCTCTTCAACACTCAACACCAAATATTTGGCATGGAAAGTAGCCGATCAACAGCTTCTTTGTCTTCTGCTCTCCTCTCTCACTAAGGAAGCCATTGTTGTCGTCGTTGGTCTCTCCACTGCACGTGACGTTTGGTTTGCATTGGAAACTACCTTTAGCCATCATTCGAAAGCTCGTGAACTAAGAATCAAGGATGACTTGTAGCTGATGAAACGTGGCACCAAACCTGTTGCTGAGTATGCCCATGCTTTCAAAAAAATTTGTGACCAACTTCATGCCATTGGCAGACCCGTCGAGAACATTGATAAAGTGCACTCGTTCCTTCGTGGACTTGACACCGATTTTTCAACTTTTTCTATTGCTCAGATGACTCTCACCCCTCTCCCCTATTTTTGGGATTTTGTCTCTACAGTTGAAAGTTTTGAGTAGTTCCAACGCTCTCTTGAGTCTTCTGACTCCACTCCTACAACATTCACCGTCACTAATGATGGTCGCATCCATGGAAGTCTGTGAATGTTTGATTAATCCACCACACCCAAATGGTGGTGAGAGTTCTCTTATTTATAATCATTTACAGAATACAGAAATAAGGTAAATTACAAATAATAAGGAAATAGCGATAAAAGGAAAGAATAATAAATGAATACAATATATTTGCATTTAGTAAAAGAGAAAATATGGTAACCCGTAATGTAAGGCAAATATCTAGATATTTGCCTTAATGAACGGTCAACTATCCTTAACACCCCCCCGCAAGCTGAGCGTCGGATTTGAACGAACATGAAGCTTGGATCTGAAAAATTCAAAGAGAGGTCGAGAAATACTCTTTGTGAAGATGTCAGCAACTTGGAGATGAGAGGGTACATATTGTGTACGAAGTTTGCCAGCGATAACAAGTTCTCGAAGGAAATGATAATCTAGTTCAACATGCTTGGCCCGCTTGTGAGAAACAGGATTAGAGCTCAAAAAAATAGCACTTTTGTTGTCACATAG